>NC_056736.1:781545049-781573080 GCF_019279795.1 Protopterus annectens | reverse complement strand
TGAATCAAATGAAATTTTGGGTATAGTGGTAGAATCAGGGAATATAATAGTGCCATTATTAGAAGTGACTGAGAAATCTATGGGGGAGGACTTAGTAGTGGGAGTAAAGAGAAGGAGCTTGTTTTTTTTTGGCATTAAGAAGGAGGCAGTGCTTTGTAAACCATGTTTCTACAATGTTAAAAGCATTTTGAGTAATAGAATGTAGTTCTGATGGGGAGTAAGCTGAGCATACTAGTGTGGAATCATCTGCATATTGAATGCAGGTGGTTTGAGGAATTGCTACATGAAGGTCATTGATAAATAATGAGAAAATAAGTGGTCCAAGAATAGAGCCCTGAGGGACTTCGAGGGTGGCTGGCAGAAAGGAAGAATAAATGCACCTACTTCAAGTGCTTTTATACCCAAAGGAGCTATTAAATTGTCCCATACTTCATACCTGTCCATTTCTTTCTCTTCTTTACTTTGACTCCTTACTAAATACTTCTCTTTTTCATTTAATTTTGCATTCTTTTCTGCTACTCCCCTTTTACATTCTTTTACTTTCTCTGCATACATTTTCTTTTCCATTTCACCACTATTCTTTAGGATTGTCTCTGCATCTTCCTTTGGTATTTTCTCTGTAATGTCTCCCCAGTAAATGTCTGCTTCATTTTCTGTCTCACTCTGCATCACAATTTCTTTAAGTAAATCATCCCATAATTCTCTTTAATCTGCAATGAAGGTAATGCAATGAAGGTAAGATCTGGTTCCTCATTGCTTGTTTGTGTACCACAGGCACTGGTTGGTCTTTCTTCTCACTTTGACAAGAAAATAACTACTAGTCAATGTTCTGAAAGCTTTTGTTCTGTCAAGATAGTACCAGAGTTTACATCCAAGGTACAGAGTATCTTTTCTCCTTCATTTTTAGGTTCTGGAAAGAAGGTAGGGAGACTGATAATTCAGTTTAAAGTAAACATGGATACCACTTTAGGCATAAATGACAGATTCATTTTTAAGCAAATCCTATCTTTGTGGAAAATGAGATAAGGCTGACCCTGCTTAAGAGCTTGCAACTGAGATATTCTTCTTGCATAAGTCTGAGCAATAAGTAAGACTGTTTTCCATGTTAAAAACCTTGTCAGCCTTATAATCTGGCTCAAATAAAGCAAGAGTTTATTTTCTAACACTAAATTAAGATCCCAAGGAGGATCACCTTCTGTCTAGGAGGCTTCATATGCAACACCCTGTTCAAAAAACATTTTCACATGAGGCTGCATTGAAAGAAGGGGGTCCTTTGTTGGAATGCTGGATGACCAACAAATGAACCTTAACTGAGGAGTAAGACACATCATAGGATAGTAGCTCACACAAATACTGTAGAAACAGATAACAGTTTGCCCTGAATAGGTGTGGTTTATTTTCTTGGCACCAACTAGAAAACCTTTTCCATTTACTCATGTATGATTTTCTAATAGCAGGTATTATTACCTCAATTAATACCAGCCACATGTTCTCAGAAAAAGGGATGCCTAAAATGCATTAAAACTTTATCATCCAGGCAGTCAGTTGAAGTTGTTTGGTGTTGGGATGTGTCAAATACCACCATACATGTGTGAGTAAATCTAGTCTGTAAAGAAAGTTCTGGTAATTGCCCCTGACCATTCCCAAAAGAAGGGAGAACCACTGGCCTGAACCAGAAGGGAGTCACTACAATGATCTTTGGGGGAGTCATTCTGAATCTTCTGAATTACCCTGAATATTAATGGAAAGAATGGAAAAGTATAAGGGAATAAGCTTGTCCATGAAAAAGAAAAATCATTTGTCTGTGGCGTGAGATTGTATTTAAAATCTATATCCAAACGCTACCATGGCTAGTATGCATAAAGGGTAAGATCAGGTTCCCTATTACTTGTTTATGTACCACACACAGTATGGTGTTGTCTGTAAACACTTGTAGATGTCTAGGGAGCCACAGATTGTTGAGAGAATTTATAAGAGCTAGCATCTTTTTTTATGTTTATGTGATTTGGTCTTTCTTGCTACAAAGACCCTGCAATTTTATTCCCACTGGCACTGTTCCCCAAGCAAAGTCTGAGGCGTCTAATGTGACTGACTGTGTTACAGCAAGAGTGGATAATGAGAGATCTGGATTCTGAGAAATTTGATGTCTCCATCACAAAATTTCCTTTTTCACAAATCCCAAAACTGGAATCTGAAAAGTTAGGAGATGTTAAAACTGGAACCAATGAGATTCCAGCTATCAGTGGAGCTTTCTCATATGGAGTTTTGCAAGTGGTATCATGAGTATAATAAATATACTGTAACTTAGAATCCTGAGGAATTCTCTTGTTGAGACAGAAGTCTGAGTGGAAAACCTCAGGTATAGATCTAAGTACAGACATATTTTTCCAGTGGAAGAAAAGCTCTTTGAACTGAGGTGTCCAGGAGACACTCAAGGAAAACAGTCCTGTAAGAAGGAATCAGAAAAGACTTCCAAATGTTCTCTTGGAATCCCAACAGATGTAGGAGATTCCTTACCCAAGTGAGCAATTCCTGACATTTTGAAAAACACTCTGCAAAGATAAGCAAGTTGTCTAAATAAGGAAAATGTGAATACCTTACAGTTACACTATCAAAAGGAGTTAGACACTTTGTGAATACCCACTGGAGCAGTAGTTAGCCCATCAGGTAATACAGAGAACTCAGGTGATCTAAACATGGACCACCTTAAAAATGTCTGGAGTCTTAGTCTATAGCAATATGATGATATGCCTCTTTACATCGAAGATCACTAGAAAACTCAAATTAGGAATAAGAAGTAACAAATTGTGAACTGATAAAATTTTGTACTTGGGAACTATCACAAACTGGTTCAGAAAGGAAAGGTCCAGAAGTGGTCTCCAAGAATCTTTTTTCTTTGGCACTAAAAACATCCTTGAATAAAACCTTTCTCCTAACTGAGGAAGAGGAACAGCTTCTATTACCCCTGAGTGAGCATATGCTGGATGACAGGAATGTGTTTGGTCTGGTGGCCGAGGAAGAATTCCTCGAAAATGTGTGAGAGACGCCCATTGCATTTGTACCCTTGATGGATTACACTCAAACCTATCTGTGTGAAACAATCTGTAGCTGAACAGAGAAATGGAAGTTCAGACTTTCTGGAAGGATTAAGGGACTGGCAGGAAGAGAAGGGTGAGGGAAGGCCCTCATATAATCATCAAACTTATTAGACAGTCCTTTGTTCTGGGGGAGACGTCATACTTTCTTTTTGGAATGTCACTTACATTGCTTTTTAGACATCTGCTTACCAGCAAAGTGCTGAAACTGTTCATTGTGCATTTTAAAGAATGCAGTAGAGAGAGCATTGAATCCCTTAGTGACTTTAAGAAGGAATGCTGAAAATCTGAGAGATCCCTTGAATCAGCTTACTGTCTCCAAATGTATTTTGATTACCTCTGCAGCAGAAGGGCCAAAACTAGTTTTCTATCCAAAGGGAAATTCAACATTTCACTTTTGACATTCTCTGGAAGGTTTTTAGAATGCAGCCAAGCAAACCTCCTCATACCAATTCCAGTGTTGGCAGTCCTAGAGGTGGAATCATAATAGTCATGCGCACATTTCGAACAATGGGTAATCACTTAAAACACATTTGTGACAAAGTCACACAAAGCAGGTTTATCCTCACAACAGGAAACAGGTGCCAAAATATTCCTCATATTCTCACAAATGGAAATAATAAACGTCAACATATATGCTTGACGGTTATGGATTCTAAAATTGAGTGTTGCAGAAGAATACACTTTTTTCCCAAACTTGTCAAAAGCCTTCCCATCATTGTCAGAAGGAGAAGGATTAGTATTAACCAAATGTAGCTAGGTTGTATCTGGGATGCATGTAAACAAAATTAAAAGACTGAGGCATGAGTGTATAAAAATTTAAAATAGAGGCACTTTATATAGTCTATCTTCTTTTTTTAGAGACAGCTGGATGATTATCAGGGGAAATTGCAGGTTGTCCAAAGCAGACAGAACTGGAAGAACAGAAGTAGGTTATGGAAATTCCAGTTATACCAAATCATAATACTTTCTGAGAGACTGAGAAACATCATTGGTTTCCCAATGAAACAATTGCTTCATTCTGGAAATAGTTTCAGAGAAAGACAGTCCTCCAAAGTGATTGGTCAAAGCTACTCTCTTCTCAGAATCTGAATCAGAAATCTGTGGAAACACCACCTCATCTGTCCCTTTACAATCACTTAGAGGTTCAAGGTCTTGAATCTCTTCAGTAAATGAGGACTACTTTTTTCTTCTACCAGAATCAGTCACAGAAGAAGGATCAAGTGCCCAATTAAAACACTTATGACAAGGGTCACAGAGACAGGAGAAGACACATATTTTATTTTTTGTTTCACTTGACAGGAATTGTTGAAGAAACAGACCCAGAATTGCCAGCAATAAGCTTGCTAGGAATGTCAACAACTTTCTGGCTAGACAAAGAGACATTCTCTGCGTTTCTCCCATAGCATGCATAGGGCAAAGGGCACAAGATATTAGGTGGAACAATTGAGAAGTGCAGTTCCTTCATGCTTTCTTTCTTTGTGTACCATTTTTTTTCTGCACTTAAAGAGCTGAGAGGGCAGGAGTCTTGCTGTACAAAGCTGAGTGGTACAAATGTACCAAACATCTTGTTACAGTGAAAGTTGAAGTCCTTTCTTATTTTTATTTTTTTTTAGCTAGATTATCCAGCTATGGCTCTACCCATGACAGAAAAGAGTGGTCTCTCTTGCCTGCTAAGATCACTCCAACAGCCACAAAGGATGTGTCTAACTCCCTGGTACATAGTGGCTGTAGGGACTACCCTAGTAGGACCAAAGAAAAAAAGATGAGCGGTCCAAGGAATCAGCATTGGCTACATCAGTCATCCACCTCTAGCTGAGGAACTTTAGCAGCCCACTGTAGTGGCAAAGACTGTTTAACAATTGTCTTCCTCTTGTGGCTGGAAGAACTAAGAACCAAGGAACTAATAGGCTGTTCTGAGATGTATGTGAAAAAGGTACCTGATTCCCAGGGACACCTAGCAACAATAGTTGTTAAAACATGTAAGCTGTAAAAAGGCAACTTTTTCCTCTGATAAAACATAGTAAATGGTCCCTTCAAACATTTACTCTGGCTCCCAAAAGTAAAATAACACAATTCTCACCACATAAAAGGTAATTTAAATAAGTTTTAACAACTCTACCAGAAAAGTAAAAAGTTAACATTCCCATTTAAAAAAGTCATGTGAGAGTCAATAACCACTTTATCTTAGCTTAAATACATGTCTTACAGAAAAAAAAAATCTGTCATAAAAAGTAAAGAGGAAGTTTTTTTTCCCCAGAAGGGAATTTATCTGCCCAGCCATGGAACAGTGTTAGCTGACCATTGATCCTTGGAGCTTGTAGGAGAGTGCTCTCTTCAGAGGTTGGAAAGCTCTGAAGGGCTTGGTGCCCAAACTGGACTTTTAGACAGCTAAGATTGAGCTGACTAATAATGGTTTGGGCATGGAGAAGGTTCTCTGAAGCTCTGTTAGCTGACCAGCTGTTATAACCCATATATCTTAGGCTACTGCAGCAGTGATCCTTGTAAAGAACATCTTGACATTCATTCATTCATTCACCTATAGAATTGTTTATTTCTGCAGTTAAATCACTCACACTATCCTATGAATTTCTTCAATGTTCTCCATATATTTTCCTATGAGCTTCTTGAAAGTTTGAACAATTTTAAGCAGTGTTTAACTTTATTTCAGTCATGACAGTCTGTAGCAGTCATTTTAGTTAATGGATGCAGTGCCTTGCCCATGACCATAGGAGTTAAACACTTCATTTTTAATCTCAGTTAATTCGATGCTTATTGCACACCCTTTCAAATAGCCAAATAAAACTACCAAAGCCACTCTTATTTAATAATCACCGGAGGTGTTGCTGCTGAAAAGATAAGAGCCACAGGCATGACACTAAATAGTTACAGAGAAGCAGATGTGTTCCCCGGGTTCAGGCACCTAGGCAGCGAGACATTTCCCTGTGGTACATTTGACTGGGGACACATGGCTGAAGTGACATTCAGCTGCAGAGAAATATGGCTGTTTGCAAATTCCCTGTGGGCAAAGAGAAGCAAACACTGCCATGCCCACAGCTTTAATAACCAAATGCACAGGGGGAAAACAATGTCCATGGTCCCCAAGAGAACATGAGACAGTAGGCAATATGGCAGGCATCAGCAGCAGGCTGGCCAGAGGGCATGTCAGTGGCAGTAAAAATGCAATGCACAATGGGCAGTGCCTTTATAATTGGAGTGTGTGGACCACTACCCCCTTCACAGTGTCTAGGGAACATTACCTAAAACGCATACTGGAGCATAAATGTGGCTACAGTAGCCTGCAGGATTTCCTCCATGCTGTAGCACACTTCTACATGCTGTAGTTAAATGAGTATGTACTGTACACTGAGCACAAGACTCATTACTTCTTCTGCCGCCATGCATTTGCCTATTAAAGCTGCGAGCATAGCAGTGTGTGGTTCTCTTTGCCCACATGAAATTTGCAAACAGCCATATTTCTCTGCAGCTGAATGTCACTTCAGCCATGTGTCTCCAGTCAAATGTACCACAGGGAAATGTCTCGCTGCCTAGGCGCCTGAACCCGTGTTCCCCATGTCCAGGATGGATGAAACATTACAGCAGCTGGGTGGGTTAAAGTATCTAACTACTAATGACCTAGCTGCGGGTTAATGGCTGATATATTGAAAACTGCAGCAAGGAAAACAATCAGCATTTGTTACCATGCTTGGGTTATGAATTCAACAGAATGCTTATTGAGATGAATAATTTCCCGGCAACTCTGTTGTTGTTTACATAAGCAGTACTGTTCATAGGTTCATAGGTGTGCACTAGACTAATGGTCCTAGAGCCTTTACAAGCTTAGCCCCAAAAAATTGCTCAGGCACCGTGCCACCCAAAGTTAGTTCACAGTGCCTCTATCCAGTAGGGCAACTGGAATGATCCCTGGAGTGAAATTTCTGTTTCCCATCCACTCGTCAAGATTTCTCTTGAAGAGGGCCAGTGAGGTGATCTGCTTGACATGAATGGGAAGCTTATTCCAGAGTATGGGCAATCTTTGGGATATGAAACAACCCCTCCAGCATGTTCTGTTAATTGTGGTAATGAAGTTGTGATCTCTGGAGTGTGTGGTGCAGGGGGATTGGGATTTCTTTACGTGTAGCATTTCGAGTAGGGCTGTGTCGAACATGGCTTTGTAAGTCAAGCAGAGTTCACCTCTAAGTAGACGATAAGAGACTGAGAACAGCTGAAGTTTCTTGAGTCTCTCCATATAGGACATGTGTTTAAGGCTTAGGATCCTTTTTGTGAGGTACTTTTGTGGCCTCTCCAGCTGTTGTAGGTGTCTGGTCAGGTACATGCCAAATGGGGCATTATATTCAATGATTGGTTTAATGAGGGATGAGTAGAGAGGAATGATGACCTCTTTCTTCCTAGATGCAAAACCTTTGGTTATAAGATGTGCCATGTAAAAGGACTTTCTGACCACAGTGGCAATGTGGTGGTCGAAGGTGAGGTGGCTGTCGATCTGGGTGCCCAGATCTCTTATGGCCCCTTCAGTGTTCAGTGGTCTCCCATCAACATGGTAATTCATGGGAACTGAGTTTTTTCCAAAGGGGATGATCATGCATTTTTTGGCGTTAAGCTTCAGGTCATGGTTCTAACACCAGTCATTGATCTCAGAGAGGCCCTTTTGTAGGATGTCTGCATCACTTGGGGAGTTGATAATGACTCTTAGCTTGCAGTCATCAGCAAACTTGGTCAGCCAGAGTCCATCTGTGTTGGTCTGGACTTCTGAGAAGTAGATGCTAAACAGGAGAGGGACCAGGACCGAGTCCTGTGGGACTCCAATCATGACTGGTCAACAGTCTGACTTGGCATCCACAACTTTCACTTTGTGGGTCCTGTCTGTGAGCCAGTTTGTAACCCACCTTATGATGCAAGGATTGCTGGCTAGTTTGGTGAGTTTATCAATGATACCTGAATGGGGAATGGTATCAAAGGCCATGGACAGGTTGAGGTAGGCTGTATTGCCTGCCTTACCCTCATCCACAGCCTTGCTAACTGCCTCGAAGAAGTCAACCAGGTTCAGCAAGCAGGATCTCCCCTTGACAAAGCCAAACTGTGTGGGGTCAAGAGTTTGGAGAGTGCCTAAATCTTTGTTAAGCAGGTCCATGATGATGCGCTCCATAGCTTTACATACCAGACTCATCAGGCTAATAGGGCAATAGTTCCCAGGGTCTGTAGTTGTTCCCCCTTTATGGAACAGGATGACTGTAGCAGTGCGCCATTCATTAGGGACATAGCCTGAGGTAAGGCTGTGATTGAACAGGGCACACAGATGTGGTGCCAGTTCATTTTGTAGCTCATCCATACCTCTCAACCTCACTTAGAGCAAGAAATCTGGACAAGGCCATAAATAAAAGTGGGACAAAGGCCCAAAATTATGGACAATTTTTAAATATTGCCCTTACAAACATAGAAAGTTGATAGAATAACAGGTTTTGCATTGGCATGAATTTTCTGAAGGGTGTTAAGTCTGAAACTCAAATGTCTGTCATTATTTTCTAACATCATTCTTTAATGATTTGCCACTAATTTGCCAGAAAACTAAAATTTTATGAAAAATGGACCAAAAATATGAGGCAAAATCTGGACATTCTGCAAAAATCTGTACAGTTGATAGGTATGTGCAGGATACAGCCAGGGATATTATCAGGTTCCATGGATGGTTTATTCTTGGCTTTGGACAATGCAGCTTTTACATGTGCCGCAGAAATGATGGGTACCAGGCTTTCCTCTGGTATTGTGATAGGACCCTTGGGGGGAGGGAGGGGTAAAGTTGTCACTGAATCTGTCAGCCGGTATGTTGGCTATATCTGTTGGCTCAGTACAGGAAGTGCCATTGTGTAATAACTCAGAGCAAATCTGGGTATTGCATTTGACGTTTTTGATATAGCTATAGAAGGCTTTGTGGTTGTTTTTGGTGTCAGCCACAATTCTACCTTCATATCTGGCTTTAGAGGATTTGATAAGGGATCTCAGCTTTTTGTTGAGACTAATAAGAGAGGTTTTCCAGACTGGTGACTTCATTTTTTTCTGCAAAAGTTTCTTCGTTCTGTTGTAGAGTTTATTGATGGCTGGGGACCACCAGATTGGCTTCCGTTTTTTTTAGAGGAGAGAGTCTTAGTTCTGTTTGGCATGGCAAAGTCCATGCATTTGTATACATGCTCATACAGTGCATTGTTTTATGATTTGGTAGTCATGCAGATATTTTCCATTGACATGGGTGCCTGAGAAGTTAGCCACCTCTGTTTTTAGGAGCCCAAGGTTGGCTTTAGAGAAGTTTTTCAGGGTGGTCAACTTAGCGGGGGGTGTAGGTGAGATGGAGATTTCCATGGTGATCAGTTTGTGGTCAGATTTAACCAGGGAGGAATTGACTATAGTTGTAGAGCAATGGTCACCCATGTTGGTGATAACCAGATCGAGAATGTTGCTTCCTCTAGTGGGGGTCAGAATGAGCTGGTCCAGGGCACTGGAATTGATAAATTCCAGAAAGTGCTGGGCCTGTACATTGGTACTTGAATAGTTTCCCAGTTGATGGAAGGGTAGTTGAAGTCACCCAGTATGAGAGTATTGGGTTGGACCTTGATAGATTCCAGGGTGCTTAGGAACTTGGAGTGAGAATCTAGGACAAGTTTGGGGTTCTGTAGCAGGCTATGACTTGTATCGCCATCTTTCCCAGTGTTAATTGTACCTGAAGTATCTCAGATGCATTATGCTGGGCTACCCATCTAGAAGTGTGCGTATCCTTTAAGAATATGGAGACACCACTGCCTTTGGAGCTTCCAGCTGTATTTGTTGGCCGAAAGGTATGGAATGAGTTGCAGCCTGGGAGCACAGGGGTGTTTTCTGCCTCTTTAAACCAGGTCTCTGGTACAGCACAGATGTCGACATTCTCCATTTTGAGGAGAGCTTCAAGTGAGTGCATCTTGAGATTTAGACTTGTAGTATTGAGCAGCATGACCCTCAGATTGCATTTGTTTGTAGCTGTTAGTGGAATTTTGGTCTTTGGAACACTGCCTGAAAAAGGCACTATAGGGGTGGCAAGAGCCTTAGACAGTACCCATAATCCCAGGGGTAACAAATGCAGGCTGTCTCTGGCAAAGCATTGAGTCTGTCGATCATGTCGTCCCAGGCAGACAGATACTGGATGCCCTTAGAATGACAGCAGAAACTTAGCCAATTGTTGAAGTCAATCATTTTCTGCTCATTCTGTGGTATAATTCTGGGTGATGGTTGAATACTGCTCAGGGCTAGGGTCATACCTGCTGGGACACATAATCCGAGAGTTCCATCACATCTCTTTTCATGTAGTCCAGGGAGATATGTCTCAGGTCATTTACACCCACATGGACAATGGTTGGTCCCGACAGGAATATATGCAACATATTAGGGAGGTGCTAAGTGGATTAGAAAGGGACGGGCTGACTATCAATTCAAATAAATGTAGGTAGAAATAACAGGTGTAACATCTCTTCATCATGTGGGCAATGACCAAAATAGAGGCTATCCTATTATGACATCATATCACCAAAAGAAGATGACAGCATACTTGTGATAGTGTGCTATTGCAGAAAGCTCACCTCTCATTGCAGCACCATAGCCATTATCTCACAGAACTTACCTATAAGGATAAGCTAGATAAACATATATGGACTTCAGCTTTCCAGAAACTCAAATATGTTTTAAGTGTATACCATGTAATAGCAAGCCCTAATTATAGTCAGGTGTTTATTGTGTAGATGATGCATCAAATCACAGACCAGGGGCTGTACTCAGAAAACTTGCTTTAAAGGGATAATAAGAACATCCAGTAGAATTCAACAAAAAAAAATAACTGTATGCAGCTGTATAAAATGTATTCATGGGAGTAGTACAGGCTCTCCCAAAGCTCTAACCCTATCTGTATGATACAAAAGTTCATGATCCTTTAAAATGATTACTTAGAGCCAGTGGATAGAAGAACCAGCTTCATAAATGGAGTTTGGCACTGCATTCCTATAACATAACCATCTAGCATCAAAAATGGAGTCAAAAATGCAAAAGAAGATGGTCTTTATAGACAAGGAAGTGGTTGGTATGCTTTCTGTGATAAATTATCTTACCTCCTAAGCTTTGTTTCTTTAGGGTTTCTCAACAAAACTTGCTAGAGGCTAAAAAGTAGGAAGAAGTAAGAAAAAGTACAATGAGATGGGAAAAATTAAGACAGCAAATGCAAGAGGTAATAAATTCAGTTGAACTAAATCTGTATTGAATTAAGGAAAATGTAGGCAATTCATTAAAATCTAAAAAAGAATTTGCATTGTACTTACCTTTTTACTACATATGTAATATGTAAAACACACATGCATTATGTGTTATATGTTATATATTATGTATATGTAAAGTTGCATGTGAAATGTTTATTTGTTACCGTGGAAATATACTCTCATTTGAAAATGAGGCAACTCTGATGTACACATGTAGCCTTAATGAAGACTGGTTCCTTCCATGCCCTGCTGGTGACCAGATCTATGAAATGTTTGGTAAGAGGTACCATCTAGAAGGATGAGGATGCAGTTTGGTAAATTTAAACAAAAATTCCTCATCCTGAAGGAGTGTGATGGTGGTCCATAATCCCCTCTGGCGCATCAAAGCATCGATTTAACCAAAAGTGAAATCTTCTAGAGGGAATTGGATGGGGGCCTATGTTTAACCGTTGAATGGAACTTTCATCAAACGGCTAAACATCGAACCCTATTCAGTGAATTTTCATTCATCGAACATTCATTTCAGCAAAAGTCTGAGTTGGGGAAAGTAACTACTTGGCCAACACTTCCACGTCTCGCACACCTCAGTATATCAAACCCACCCAGGTGGAGGCTTTGCCCCTCCACACTCCTCACAACCCCATAACTATATATGCCAACTCCAAGATCACAACTACAGTGGGAAAAAGGGCTTTGAATACTGTGGTGTGTGAGACAGGCAAGTGTTGGCCAGCTACTTTCCCTGTCTCACACTTTCGATGAAATAAATGCTTGATGAATGAATGTTCAATGAATAGGGTTCAATGTTTAGCCATGCAATGAAAGTTTCATTCGATGGGTAAACATAGACTCAATTGGATGCAACTTTTCATCCTCTTGAATGCGTTGAAAGCTAATTCCAGGTCTGTTGACATTGATGATCCCTGGACCAGTGTCATGTCCATCCACAGTGAACAGTAAATGGCTCTAAGGATGGAAGCACCAACAATGAAGCCCTAAAAGGCTCTAATATCAGGGACAGGGGGTGTGCAGAGCATAGAGATTTCTATACTACTTTTGATATACAAGTATTCAGTCAGTTATATACAAACTAGTTGCAACTAAGCATGAGGTTGCTATTCTGAAATCATCGGTTGGTGCACACTATCTTCCAAATGGCTTGCTAAAAATATATGTGTGTATATATATATATATATATATATATATATATATATATATATATATATATATGTAAAACTAAAAAGCATTAGAACAAGACAGTTTTTATAACAGGAATGATTTATTTTTGTATTTTTGCCCTGACCCCTTATTCTGAGAATGTGTAACTGGCATGCACTAGAGAGACACACAGGGTATTGGAAAGCATGCACCCATCCATGGCACTGAGACAGGCCTCTTGTTACTCATTGCTTTGAGACCAATAACTTCAGTAGCTGACAGTAAACATTTACTGGGCAATCACTGTCAAAGTAGGATAAATCTTGATCTACCTTCGGGGAAGGTGAGTAGGCTTTGGCAATTAGTTATCTTTCCTCTGGTCAGCCCTCTGACATCATAGATGCTAAATAAACTGAGATGCTAGCAGTATTGACAGACATCCTGCCTGTGTACCAGTAGGCTGATACTATTGTGTAAAAGAATAAGGGTGCTACTCACACATACTCACTAGCTTATTAAAGGTAGTATTAATGCATACACCAAGAGGTCACTTCTATGACTGTAAGTCTACCAGTTTGAGCCTCTGTCAGAGATACCATTCAATATTTTAAAATATTGAGTTAAGGTTTATCCTAGTAGCATTCAGTTAGCCAAAACAGTGTATGTCAGCCAGTCATTTTAGAAGCAACCTTCTATTAAATGTGAACAGCAACAGACCAATTAGTATTACTAACATGCATACATACAGCTGATGGAATATACCATTAATTACCTGGAAATTTTCCCTCATGTCCTTCTTATACATTCATGTCATTTCTGGTTACATTGATTTATTGTGTATAGTAATAAGAAGTAAGGAATTTCCTTGATATAATTATTACTATTTTGTGAATGTGCACTATTCATAAAAGCTATGGAGACCTCTGTTGTTATGCTTTAATGTCAAAATGTCTTTTCTCCTTATCTGTTTCACTATCTTGTCTGATCTGGAGTGTGGAAATTTTCAGTTCACATCAATTCCAGCAGAGGAGTATTTTGGAAATCTATTAAACTGATAATTGCCATGGACACTATTAACATTTCTTGTTAAGCACTCATGCCACTTCTCATTTCTCAGTGTCATTCTTTGAACTAGGCTTGTGTATTTCAATCTTTTGGGCACACTAATCTGAAAAAGCAGCGCTCTGAAACTGCATAATGTTCTACTGCATCAGTAATAACGTTGGACAAGAAAATATTTTAATCTCTTACATGTGTGAAGGTGAAATGTTCTATATTTTGGTAGCCCATCTAAAAATATGCTCTGTGCCACAGTCCTATATTTTGGAGTGCTTTCGTCATACTATATAGGTTCTTGCGGCTTAGTATGTAACTTGCAACATATGTGGAAAGACAAGTTAAAGGCTGAGGGGCTATTTCCAATTAAGAAATCAGAAAGACTTGTAGCTCTAATGAAATGACTGACTAATATGACGTATGACATGTCTCAAAGTAAGCTCACTAAACAGCATATACTGTCCATTATATATTATACTTACATCTTGTTCTGATATTATGCTTCCATTTTGTTTTGATAGCATATAATATTTAAATACTATAGTTGCTTTAGCCACTTAATTGTTGTGTATTTTTCTCACTACTTTATGGAACAATTTTCTGAATTTTGCGTGGCGTAAACATACAACTATGTCCACTCCTTAAGACTATGTTTTTCATCACTGCTAATTTTCTGGTGTGCCCCTTTGTATATTTATTCTAAGTAATCCTCTTTCTTGCTACATCTGAATGACCATTTTCTCTTTCTCATAAAATATTGCACCCCAGTAAAAGTTTTCTTAGGTCTTAACAATTCTCTATAAGACAATCCCTTAAGGTTTACAGAATTCACAGAAGTAGAGCTTCTCACAAACTACTGTAATGTCACAGACTGGCTTAAAATATTTCAGTAACAGATTCCCTTTCATTGATTCCTTTCAACTTTGACTTCAGGCAGGAGATCAACTATTTTCCACTATGCAGTGATTACAATTAGTATATCCTGGTTTTCAGTGTTATTGTGATTATCACTGAGTCCATGAATGAACTTTTGTCAAAGGAAGTTCAAGATTCATTATATAAGTTAAGGATTACAGGAAGTCCCCTAATGGGAAGTATGGAGGGTTTTCCCTCATATAAATACATAATTTAAATTCTGTCACAAACTCTTGGGTTTCATATGCAGATGAAATTCAAAGTCATGACATTTGTAGTCATGGCATCGAGCCACAACTAGTAATCTGAAATACATAATCAGTTTGCAATATTTCTATGACTGTGATGTTTGTTATAATAGTCTTTTGTGAATAACCCCCCTAATACATTTGCACAAGTCGGAAAGTAAAACAAAATAACTATGCTGTGAACAATATTTACCCAAACATTGAAACAAGACAATATTTTATTATGGAAGCCATTTAGAAGTAAACGACTAATTGTTTTTTAGCTTTGAATAATGTTATCTGCTTGTAAACAAGCTAAAACAGATATTACATTAAACAGGTAGCGTCCATATCAAATAATACGATTATTTATTTATTTAGTATAAATGCTGAAGAATGCATTGTGTATCAAGGTGTTCAAGGTATTATTTTTTTTAGTTGAAATTAATGAGTTGCATCTTTTCCCAGATTATTGTTAGTGACATACCTCTTGAAGTGATCTAATAAGTTCATAGGTACTTACTAGGCTGTAGATATGTGAGGAACTTCAGAAGCCTAGCCATGCATTTCCATGAACTTTTTTGCCCTTGTAATTTAAGTACGAATAACTCAGAGCCAGGCAGATCATTTACATATTGCCCCTACCCATGAGAGATAAGGGTGCTAAACCAGGGATGAATTTGTAGTTTCCTATCCATTCATCCATGTTATATTTGAACAGAGTAAGGGAAGTACTTTAGTTTATGTGGAGCAAAAGATGATTTCAAAGAATTTGTATCCTCTGTGCTACATATCTATCACCCCAGCATGTTCCATTTATGTTGCAGAAGAGATTAAGATCTCTTAAGCGGGTGTTTATGCCACCATTGGACTTGTGGATGTGCAGCAGATCAGAGAGGATAGGGTCTATTGAGGCTTTATGTGCAGGACAGAGATTTCTTCTCAGTAGCCTGTGAGTTACTGAGAAGAGGGAAAAGGCTTAGTGATGGCCAGTGTAAATTTTATAATTTACGCCATTGAGTTTGTTGTTGAGAAAGAATTGTGGTCTTACAAGTTGTGTCTAGTGTTTGGACAGGTACATACTTAGCATGATTAAAGATGGCTTCATAGCTGTCTTTTGCCCGGGTATCTATTTTAACCCCATACCTAGCTTTTGTTGATTACTCAGGAACTGGAGTTCTTTGTTAAGTTTAGGAAGAGTGTTTTTGACATTTTGATAGTTACATTTATTTTTGCATGCAATTAGTTTTTTCTTTTATTGTATAGTCTGTTTATATTTAGGTTCTACCACAGAGGTTTAATTTTAAATTTGGCACTGAATTTACTTTGGAGGGGACAAATACATCTATTCAGTTATTCACATGTGCATACAATTTGGCAGTAAAGGATTCTGCATAATCAGTGGGGTCATCAAACTGGAGGAAGATATTGAATTTAGCCAGGTCATCTTTGAGTGTCTGTAGATTATCCTTCACATAATCACCAATTACCAAAGTATATGATGATGATTCTGGCTTCAGTCATATGATGAATGTGATGATGCATGTATCTTTTTATATATTGATGCATATATATTTTTACATATTTGTATATATTTTTCTTTTATTTTTATGGCTCATGAGCCATGCGGGTCTCCTCCCATGATGAATACTACTCCGTTCAAAATCCTTGCACTATTCTTATACCATATCTTCTGCTTTCCTTTATCTTCCCACTTTCAACTTTCACTCTGAACTGTAGCCAGACAACTCTTAACATCTTGGACTCTTGTTTCTCTATTCCCCTATTATTTTCCTACCTCAGCTGCTCTTTCTCTATTTTATCGATGCTTTTGAAGGCTTAAGTGACTGTAGCTCCCAATTAACCCCTCTTTTCTCTCTGCTCTTCTCTTTTATTTTAGATTGTAAGTCCATTTTCTTGTGACTGGGAACACATACTGGAATGTTTCCCTCTTCAAAAGCTGCTCTGAAACTTTGCTCGCCTTTAAAATCCTTCAACAGACTCTTTCCAATGTGTGTTAAGAACCACAGTAGTGTTGTAATATTTGAATAGTCATCCTGAATTGATTTCTACACATCACAGGGTCAAACTTGTATATCTCCACTCACTCCCCACCATTTTATTGTTTTATTTTCTCCCTTCTGCCTCTTGTCTGGGGCATAACTTTAACACTGAGTTGACTCGGGAATGGGTACATAGCCAGTATCTCCCAAATTTGAACAACAAAAAGAAAAAGAAAAACAAAGTCTCACCACCAATAATTTGCTTAAACTAGCCCATACTGAGAGATTGAAAGGTAATATCTTACTGATTGTTTCTTTCATCTTCTTGGATGAACAGCCTTGACCTTGGTCATCCCACTCTTCTCAGGCTCACTTTGCTCCCCTACCCTAACCCCAAATCTCACCCATCTCCACTACCCCTGAACTTAAACTACACTGTCTCCTCCCTCTAGTTCTTTCCAACCAATCCACATCTTTCTATTTCCCTCCAAATTTCTCCACTCCTCCCCTCTTTTCACTCTAACTCAAACTCATTACACATCCATCCCTGCCTTCCTGACTCACTACTATAATACACACCTACCTCAAAAATCACCAGTAACTGTACACTCCTTTCCATACTAAATATCCACCTATAACTTTTCATACATACACAAATCTGCTCATCACTGCCATTCTCCCATTTACATTTTCAAACCCCCACCTCCTACAAACCTAACAATGCAGCCTTCTAGTACACACATTCTAATAGTATCACTTCTCTCCATATTCCTCTGTCCATTACTGCTTCTCATTGCCCTGCACCCAGTTTCATTCTCTCCTCATTATTCCACCACCTGTACTTCAGTTTCTATGCAATTTACAAGCTATAATAACATAACTTCCCAACCTGTATCTAATAAACCCCCTCTTTCAATACAATATAAAAATCGCCTCTCTCATAAACAAAATTCAAATAACTCCTATGTGCTACACTACCAAATCCTTTCATCAACACAACACCAAAGCTCCCACAAAACAAGAATCTCTAACTTATATGTTTAGTTTCACTAATCTACCTCTATCAGGAGATATAAACCCCATCCCCGGCCCCACTCCTATAATTATCTCTATACCACCACCTGCTACTAGCTACTACAAATCCATTTACATAATAACTATAAACAGTCAAATAATTAACAACAAAATCTCCAATTTTCATGCATGGATTACCCATAATCAACCAGACATCATTGCCATCACAGAGACCTGGCTAAAACCCTACCCTAAAGATTCTGAAATCCCCCCCCCCCCCCGGCTTTCAAAAAATAAGATCAGATAGGCCCACCAAAAAAGAGGTGGATTAGCACTAATTTTTCTTAACACTCTGAAAATAATACACTACACTAATCCCACTCCCCAATTCACCAGTGCCAAAATTACTATTGTTTTCCTAAAGATTAACAATTGCAAAAATCTTTGTATCATAGTTCTCTACATACCCCCTTGAAACAATGTCCCCTTATTCAAAGAAATTCTTGCCTGGATCTCCACTAACATTAAAAATGAAACCATTATCCTAGGTGTTGTAAATATCAACTGGCTAAACCTGAGCCCCAACTCCCCTGCCTCCAGTATTAATTTATTCAACTTTACCAAGCTCATAAACACCCCAAACAGACCAAACAAGGATAACACTACAGTATCCATCCTAGATTGGATTCTCATCTCCTACCCCCAAAAATATCTGAAGCAGGCACCCTTCCAGACAATCTGAGTGACAACCTCCCTGCCTTTATTGGCTGCTCCCCCTCAGCTTTCCAATATCAACACCAGTACAAACAGATAAGAAACCTAACATCCTTCAACCCTCTAAACTTTGCTGATATCCTCAAAAAGATCAACTGGAACAAACTAAAATTTCTGCCCCTAGACACTGGACACACTTAATAACCTTGCACCACTCCGTACAAAAAGGATCAAAACTAACTGTGCTCCATGGCTGTAACCAGCCTGCTAAAGCCCTAATGCACCTCAGAGATAAAACATGGAAACACTTGTGATGCCCCCTCACTGGGCCATTAATCAAAAATCCTGAATCCTCACCACTGAATCCTGAAAGGATCATTCACTTGGATGCAGACCTCTCTGCACCAAGCACAATTGTTTTCCCTTAAGAGCACACAGGGAATACACTCAGCCTGGGGTCTGGATTTCTCTATAGCTGTCTCTCCCCAGGTCAACAATAAGGCTCCCCACTGGCACAGCTTCAGAGTTAAAGTTCTTAGCTGAGTTCCCAAGCCATGTCCTCTACCACTCTCTCTGTGAAACCAGTACTTTGTGTCCTTCCCCAAGTAGCTGACAAACACACTCCTTGAGATTTAATTTTCACACACCCACACTTGGCAAAGGTTGGCACAGATTACCTGCTGTACCAGCTTTGCCCAGATCATAAGATAGATTCACTGTCACCAGTCATTTACTGACCAGCTCTTAAAAGGGTATCCAATTATACTGAGTGAAATTAATATTAGTACAAATGGTAATACTGACCAAAAAGAAAGGCTTTCAGGAGTGGCCAGAGTTGTCACCCAATAAATACTTGCAAGTGCTCTCAAAACCTACATAATTTCTAAAAAGGACTGGCCACAATGAAAAGTTTAAATATATTTAATAATAAATAATAAAAGAACATGAAAATACTAAATATCTTTTTACAGTAAATACCAGAGTTTAGTCACAGGAGATATTAAAAATAACACCAATGGAAATTTTCACAGAATTACAGAAAAACAGTATTTAGCTAGTCTCACTATCTGTTCCTGATTGAATAATTATTGTTCTTACTTACTGAATAGTGCAAAGAAAGATGGGTGAGTTGTTCTTGTTGTCAGATCCAAGACAGAATACAGAATGTTGCTGAGACTTCAGTCTACTCTAATATTAAAAATTATTTCTGTACAGAATGACATCACATAGTGTACATCTAGTCATCTGACTCTATTTGCTGCACTATCCCCCATCACTAGAAGCTACCAGGGTTTAGCACCTATGTTCTACAATACACACAAATAGAGGTTTGCTCAGATGTAGTGCAGCTATTGGAAGTCATAAAACCATAAAACCATTTAATTCTTTCTACAGGCACTACCACCTATTCTCTATCACAGACATTGCATATCTGGCTCCCTTAAAAACTGTGGGATAACATCTTTATGGCTTAATCCATAAAGTAATTTAATTTCAAGAATATTTTTTTCCAAAGTCAGGTGGATTAACCTCTTCTCCCCCAATATATGCTTTTACAATGTATACATTTAATTCAGTTACAGTAATATATGTACATTTCTTTTCCTTCCAGTAGGGCATACTGTTGATACATTTTAATACAAGCAAACCTCGCAAAAACATTTTCAACACAAACATCTGTACAAATATGTTTGATATACAAATGTCATATAATTATTTACAAAATTCTCGCTATGTGCTGGCATAAGTTATACATCCACTGCCCTACTTCTTCTGGCATGGCTGGCAGTGCCTCCTATCATCACAACACCCTGATACACTTTAAACAGTTCCATAATCAGGTAAAAAAATAGTGCATAAAAACAAAAAAGCTTACTATACAAAACTGCAGTCTAATCATACACAAAACCCTAAAAACTTCTGGAATTCCATCTCGTATCTCCTGAACCCTGGCACAAAAAACAATCCATGTCCACGTCCAGGTGAACTTTCCCATGAAATAGCCTGTCTCTTTAACTCCTTCTTTATAAATTCTATAGCTGACATTACTGCTAGCTTTCGTCATGACACAGACATCACCATCAAAAACATCCTCCACCTTTCCTACCTCTACAAGCACCTCATCCACCCTGGAACCCAAAACCCCTCCTACCCTTAATTTTATTATTAACCCTATTTCTACCACAACTATTAAAAGACTACTCTTTAAGCTCAAACCCTACTCTAATGCACCTGACAACTCATCCCCCCACATTTCTAAACATTGCTACAAAACCATTACATTCCCCATAAGTATCCTGATTAATAGATCCATTCAAGAACCCTGTGTCCCCAGTTTATGGAAAAAAAAGCCTACATATTCCCTCTTCAAAAAGGATGCAAAGAAAAAGATATCTCCAACTTTTGTTCTATCGCTATTCTGCCCCCTATCTCAACAATCTTGTAAAAGTGCATCCACATTCAGGTGATGCCTTATCTACTTCATAATCACCTCTTCTCTTCCACACAACATGGTTTCAGATGTAGACACAGCACCACTACAGCCCTCATACCTTTTTTGGATACTGTTAAAGCATGTGATTCTGGGGAAAAAGTATCTACCATATTTTTAGATCTATTGAAGGCCTTTAATACAGTTTCCCACCCTTTTTTACTATCACAACTCACAAACTTTGGACACTGAATTCTCAATGTTCAATAACTAACTAACTCTGAACCTAAATAAACCCGAGATCTTGCTTTAACCTCTAAAATATCAACCCTGTTGACAAAGCCATGGTCAATATTTAGTCCCAAAGTAAAACACAAATAGCAATTGTTAGCCACATCAAACTTCTAGAAGTATCTGTAGATGAACATCTAAAATTTTATAGTCACCTGCAAAGAAACACCCACAAAAACTCATCAGAAACTTGGAATGCTCTATAGGCAAAACCAATTCCTTAGCCCCTCCACAAAACAAACCCTTGCTTCCACTTATCTACTTCCTTCTCTAATGTATGGAACCACTCTACTTACCAACCTTCAAACCACTCTAAAAGCCAAACTCAAAACATATTATAATTAAACAGCAAAGTTTGCAACAGATTCCAAAAACTTCTCCCATCAATGTATTACTCTTCAATGCCTAACATGTCTAGAACTACCAAACAATCTCAACTATCTGCAACTTACAACTGCTCACAAACTTATCTTTAAACCTTCTGATTGTCCTGCCCTTAGTTCTACCTTCACCTTCTACCTCTGTAGCAGGCCACTTAGATTTGAAAATCAGCAACTTCTACAGGTTCATAAGCCAAACTGGCCTTCCAGCCAACTTCTCTTCTGTTACTCTATAGCCAAAAAATTGGAATGCTCTACCATTAGCTATTGGAACAACCCAAAATCTTGCCCACTTAAAAGTTTCTCTGCACACATACCTATCTTCCTTTGGAACTGTACTTGCATTTAGCCTCCTTGAATAACTGCTGTTAATGATACATTTTCTCCCTGATGTGTTTACCTAAAATGCCTCCATGTCATAATTATTTTCTAAAAAAGAAAAAAGAAAAAAAAATGTAATCTGTCACTGCCATTTGTCTGACCACTGAACTGCTGTTTTTT
The DNA here is from genome assembly GCF_019279795.1 of Protopterus annectens. Classification (NCBI taxonomy): domain Eukaryota; kingdom Metazoa; phylum Chordata; order Ceratodontiformes; family Protopteridae; genus Protopterus; species Protopterus annectens. The sequence goes on along the minus strand of NC_056736.1, from coordinate 781,551,007 downwards.
TATTTTTTTAACTTTGTAATCTAACTTGTTTGATAATGGTTTATTACCATTGTATGTAATTTTGCTTTTTATTGTACTGAGGAGCTTTTCTCTCAGAGCCTCCACTGAAAACAGGCTCTGTATGGTCCAGTGGACTTTCCCGGTAGACAAGGACTTTCCCGGTAGACAAACTGCAAATAAAATAAATAAATACTGGTGCATCACACAGTAAACAGTGCTTATAGGGAGTGAAGTTTTTTTTTTCTTGAGGATCCTAGCATTGAGCAGCAATATCTTCATATAACAGCTAGGGTTACAAGAACTTCACTTATCTTAAGCGAAGTACCACACATTGTAGATACAGGAAATATTACATTGAATGATGCAAAGTTTTCTAATTTTAAAATACAAAACAATGTGTGGATATCTGGTTTTAAATGTATTTAACATGTCAATGTGTTGTCAGTTGATTGAAGTATGCTTGAAGATGATTCTTTATTGATTACTAAAATTACCCAGCAATATAAAGATGCATTAGCTACACATTTAGTACCAGAATCTGTTTTAACAATTTGCAGTCCAAAAGAATTTGCAGATGAAGATCTACAATGTAGGTTAATTTCCCCTTTTTTCATCTTTTTAACTAGATATTTTTAGTGACTTTCTGAAAACCTTACTGTTGATGATTCCTGAAGTCATGATATTGTTTGAGAATTATAACACTGTCTAAATGTATGAAAATGTTTTAATTACTATCACAATATAAGCAGATAGCAAACATTAACTCTCAGAGTGGACAAGTTCCAATTAAAACAAATACAGTCATGCAATGTAAAGGTGTTTTATATAGTAAACTCTCAGTTAACCAGAACTCAAGCAGCCAGGACTCTCAAGAAACCGGCAAAAAAAAAAAAAAAAAAAAAAAAAAAAGGAAGAAATACAGTACAATTTTCATGGTTTGCACTTTCTGTTTCTCCCCCTGCAGAAACATATCTTACATTTTTAAAGTTTTAGAGTTGTAAATTCCCTCTCTCCCCAACCTGAGAACAAGTCAAACCAAACAAATAGTATAGGATACAGTATTAGTCAGGCCTATTTTAATAGTAACTCTCAAGCAACCAGAAACTACAGTTGTCCAACATCTACCAATCCCCATGGGTGGCGGTTAACTGAGAGTTTACTGTATACCTATATCTTGAACTCCATTCAGATCAACCTTACATAAAGGTACATGATCAAAATATTTGTTTATAAAATTTCACATCAAATAAATGTTATTTATATTTAGAGAACGAGTCATACTTACAAGTCACTGCAATTCCATGTTTTACTGAGGGACCTAATTAGTATATCTTCATTTTTAAAAAGAATCCTTATCCTGACATATATTTTTGGAAACTTTGTAAAAGTCTTAAAACAGGCGGTGTTACTGAAGAATAAGGGGCTGAAATATATAGATTTCTAAGGCAGAAAAAAATAGTCATGGCTTTTATATCCTACACTGATGGATTCAAGTTTGAATTATGTTTGGCTAATTGTCAAATTGTTTGTATCACTTGAATACTTCTTTTGAATTCTTGCTTTCAGGTACTTAAGCCATTTTTATTGCAAAATATCAAAGATAAGCAACAGCTTTGGCATTACTGCAACATAACAAAAGTAATAGGCAAATGTGAACATAAGAGTTTACTGAAGAGAGGAAAAATGTGTATGTTGAGAATTGTAAGTGGTACAACATACACAACAAATATTAGTACAGAAGTCCATTTTCACTATATTAATAACCGATTTCTAACTTCGTGTTGTTATAGCTAATAACCCAGAAGTAGTGAGTAAATCTGTCAACAGCTTGAAGCTACTGATGTTAGGTTGGGATCAGACACTGTATGATACCACCAAGACTGTTAGCAGTGCTTAATAAGGTAGCATATCTGGTTATGTAAGACGATAAACCTGAGAGACAAAACAGTGAGGAATATTCAATTCTGAAGCCATATGGTAAGTGCACTATCACTGTTACCTTTAAAAAACATAACAACTAACTTCTAGATTACTCTAGGATGTGAAGTGAATCCAGCAGGGTACAATTATTGGAGGTAACTGGTATAGTAAACGTATGGCATCGCTTAACAGTTATGCTGCTTGCTCCAGATATCATACACTGAAGTACATTCACAAAACTTGCGGTAACTATCAATTATTTGTACCCAACTCCTTTCAGTCATAGTGTGTGATGTGTATTGCATTTAGAAGGTACTATCTGGAATTTTTAGGTTTGCATCATTGTGTAATGTAGCTATTTTTTTTTGTATTACTGATATTTATTTTCTTAGTATGGTCATCTGATCCAGTGTTAGCTTTCCCAGTACTGATTTCAGACGCAAACTTTCTAACAGAAATGGATGAGGCATTGATTTGTAGACTAAGCAGTCATGTTTACATAAGCTATAAAAAACAGAATATGATGACAGCTCCTGAAGCCTTTCAGAATAACTAAGTTTTTGCATACAATGATTTTTCTAGTAAGGAATCATTGTTCCATTTTAAGTTCTTTTAGGTGGCTTATTCAAAGGCTACAAAATGTACTTTTATGCAACACATTCACACCATACCTCTCAAACTCTTAGTGCAATAAATCTGGACAAAACCTGACATAATGGGGGGACTAAAGACCAAAAATATGGACACATTTTAAATATTGCTCTTATAAATGCAGAAAGTTGATAGAATAACAGGATTTTTCTTAGCATGCATTTTTCTGAAGGCTATAAAGTCTGAAACTGAAATGTATGTCATTATTTAGTGACTAAGTCCTCAGATCATCCTAGTGATATGCCACGAAACCGCAGATTTTATGAGGAACAGACTAAAAATATGAGGTGAAAATCTGGACAGTTGAAAGTTATGATCTACACACACCCATAGGCAATTTAGAGGAATGACAATTCGCATGTCTTTCAGATTTGGAAGGAAACCAAAGTACCATCAAAAACCCACACAGACATTGGGTAGGTATATAAACTTCTCTCAGAAGGCACTCCAGTCAAGACCTGAAAGGGGAACCAAGCAAAGATACAGCAATGCTAATTTTTGCATCTCTATGCAAAACTATTACATGACTATACATTTTAAATGACTATTCAAAACACACATATAAGGTTTATAGGTATGTACTAGATGAAAGACCACTAGGGCCCTTATAAGCCTTGCCGTGCAACCCAAATGTGACCCACAGATTTGATTTCTATAGGTGGTGATTTACTGGCTGTTACTATCCATAAAAGACATATGAGCCAGACTAGGGATGAATTTCCAATTACCCATCCATTGGTCCAAGTTGCATTTAAATACAGATGAGGGAACTTTGCTTCACATAAATGGGAAGCCTATTCCAGAGAGTGAGAAACATATCTGTCTCTCCAGTATGTCCGGTTTATGTTGCAAGCAAAATTTAGCTCTTTTAATCTAGTAGTTCTGATGCTGTTTGTTTTACGGTTCTGCAAAAAGTGCATCAAAACAGGGTCCAGGGATGCCTTGTATGCCAGGCAAAAATCACCTCTCAGAAATCTGTATGATACCAAGTTAAGAGACAGGGCTTTCAGGCAATCATTGTAGGACATTGTGTTTATGCCCTGTATTCTTTTTGTAAGGAACCTTTGTGGACTTTCCAGTTGTTGCATGTGTCTGCTCAGGCACATCCCAAAGGGGGTATTATACTCTATGATGGGTCTGATGTGATCTGATAGGTTTAAGCACAACTTAGACCAGTGGATGGGGAATAGGAAACTTACACTGGGCCTGGCACCCTTGTCCCTTGTGGACATAGGTAACTTATAAATGCTTGGCCCTCAGTGTCCTGTTTGGATAGAGGATGTCATTATCCTTTTTGGAAGACTTGGCTAGGCTTTGAAAGCTCTCCCCGGGTCATTAGCCTAGAAGCAATCTATGAATCTATGAAGGCAGAGTACACTGGTATGATGACCTTGCTGGATCTAAATGCCATGCTCTTGCTTATAAGTTGAGCAACATCGAAGGATCTTCTAACTACCTAGGAGACATACTGGTAGAAGGCTAGGTTAGTATCTACATGTGTTCCCATATCCCTGACTAGTGAATCAACTTTTAAGGGTGTTTTATTGATGAGGTAGTTACCTGGGGTGGTAGACTTCACAGAAGGCACTATAATGAAGTTCTTGGTATTGAGTTTTAAGCCATGTCTTTGGCTCCAAGGTTTTGTCTGTATTGATTCTTTCTGATGGGTGTTCTCATCTTGGGGGGAATCAGTGACTGCTCCTAGTTGACAATCATCTGTGAATTTGGTTAGCCAAAGGCCTTTGATATTAGCTTTGACATCCAAGAAGTAGATGTCAAATAGGAGTGGGCCCAGCACAGAACCTTAGAGGACTCCACTGGTGATCAGCCTCTTTGTGGAGGTGGCTTCATTGAGTCTAACCTCTTGGATCCTATCAGTGAGCCAATTAGCTATCCAGCATGTTATAAAGAGGTTTACACTTAGTTCTCTAAGTTTGTTGACAATGCCGGAGTGGGGTTTTGTATCAAATGCTTTAGCCTGATTTAGGCAGGCAGTATGCAGTTTTTCCCCTCATCCGTTGCCTTAGTGACCTTTTCAAAGAAGTCCACCACATTCAGTAAGCACGACCTTTCTTTTACAAAGCCAAACTGGGACAGATCCAATGTCTGGAGGACTCCTATGTCATTGTTGATAATTTCCATGATAATTCTTTCCATGGCTTTGCAAATAAGACTAATGGGTCAGTAGTTTCCAGGATCTGTTGAAGGGTGATGACTGTTGCAGTCTTCCTTTCATGTAGCACAAGCCTGTTTTAAGACTATAGTTAAATAATGACTTCAGGTGTCCTAACAAGTCATAGTTTAGACTATTCGGTAGGCATCATTGGATGTTACTGGGGCCCAAAGAGACTAGTTTTATTGCTTTAATGGCTGCAGCCAGTACATGCTCTGTTGTTATAGCTGGAGGGGTTATGTTTGAGGGTATCTTTGAGGCTATGGTCGGAGGGGGGGGTGAGAGGGGGTAAATTTGGAACTGAATTTGTCCACTAATAGGATTTCTATGTTGCCAGGCCCTTTGAATGTGGTGCCAGTAACCACCAGTTCAGCACATTTCTGTGTGCTGCCCATGAGGTTTCTGACATAGCTGTGGAAGGCCTTATGATTGTTTTCCACCTGGGAGGCTATCTTAATTTCAAAGCTGGCTGTGCTTGACCTATTCAGCCCTCTTAGTAGCTTATTTACTTTGATGAGAGAGTTTCTATCTTTATGGGAATTACCCTTCCTGATTTTTCCCATAATTTTTTTTCCTTTTGTTGTATATCCTCTTCCATTGAGGATACCAACAGGGTGGTTTGTTTCTATGGCTAGTCCTTTTTCTTACTACAGGTAGGAACAGCAGCTTCTTTGCAGCCTTTGGCATGGTTATACAGAATTTCTCAGAGTACTTCAGCAGAGGCTGTTGTGTTCCCTGGGTTTGGTGGGACATTGAATTTTGACAAACTATCACTTAGTAAAAGGCAATTTGCTTTGGAATAATTTCTAACTGTTACTAGTTTTAATGGGATAACAAAGTTGATTTTGAAGGAGACAGCTTTATGGTCAGACCGTATCAGGGAGGATAAGACATTGTTGGGTGCAATGTTCTCCCATATTTGTAATTATGAGGTCCAGTATGATGGAGCCTCTATTGGGCATATTCACTGTTTGGTCAAGGGAGTTTGTATTTACACAGTCCAGAAATCTCTGTACCTGTAGATTAGAGTATGTGTAGGAGTCCTAGTCTATAGAGGGGTAATTAAAGTCTCCAACAAGAAGGGTGTTAGGTTGGATGATGTGTCTTCAGTAGGTCCAAATATGCATTATGCGCTTCTTGGGACATGGATGTTGACCTATAGCTGTCAGCTGGGATTTTGTCTATGGTGATATACACATGGAGGAACTCCAGCA
>NC_056736.1:781477549-781540049 GCF_019279795.1 Protopterus annectens | reverse complement strand
TTTTATAAATGAAGATCAAACATTTTTTTATAATTAAGACCAACTCAGAATAATATTGAAAGAATATTAACATTAATAGATTTTGTAGATAGAAATTTAAAAGAAATCACAGTTTTGACTTTAGATATTCAAAAGTCTTTGATTCATTGAACTGGAAACATTTATTTGGAGGATTAAAAGGTAATGGACTTCCAAATGATTACATAAACTGTAAAATATGTTGTAGAATAGTTTGCAGACTTGGGAAGAAAAGAAATGTTTTTATCTGGCTCCTTACATAAAGGGGTTTAAGATAAATGACAGTTTGCAATAAAAATTTATTTGCAGATTATATATTATTAACTGAAGGTTATATTAACATTTTTCTATATAGATGCTATCTTGAAACACTGAAGGAATTTCTAATCAGAAATGTATTGATAACATCATCATCATCTTCTTTTGGCTGTTCTCGTTAGGGGTCGCCACATCAGATCATCTCTGTTTCCATTTCTTCCTCTGTATCTTGCTCTGTCACACCAACCACCTGCATGTCCTCTCTCACCACATCCATAAACCTTATCTTAGGCCTTCCTCTTTTCCTGTTACCTGGTAGATTCATCCTTAGCATCTTTTTACCAATATACCCAGCATCCCTCCTCAGCACATGTCCAAGCCAACGTAATCTTGCCTCTCTGGCTTTGTCTCCAAACCTTCTAACCTGGGCTGACCCTCTAATATACTTATTCCTTATCCTGTCCATCCTCATCACACCCAGTGCAAATCTTAACATCTTTAACTCTGCCACATCCAGCTCAAACTCCTGCCTTTTTGTCATTGCCACTGTCTCCAACCCATATAACATAGCTGGTCTCACTACCCTCTTGTAGACCTTCCCTTTCACTCTTACTGGTACTCGTCTGTCACAAATCACTCCTGACACTCTTCACCACCCACTCCATCCTGCCTGTACTCTCTTCTTCACCTCTCTTCCACACTCACCATTACACTGAACTATTGATCCCAAGTATTTAAACTCATCCTCCTTCGCCACCTATACTCCTTGCATCCTCACCATTCCTGTATCCTCCCTCTCATTCACACACATATATTCTGTCTTAGTCCCGCTGACCTTCATTCCTCTTCTCTCTAGAGCCTATCTCCATCTCCCCAGGGTCTCCTTCACCTGTTCCCTACTCCTACTACAGATCACAATGTCATCTGCAAACATCATAGTCCACGGGGACTCCTGTCTGATCTCGTTTGTCAACCTGTCCATCACCATTACAAATAAGAAAGGGCTCAGAGCTGATACTTGATGTAATCCCACCTCCACCTTAAATGCATCTGTCACTCCCACTGCAGACCTCACCTCTGTCACACTACCCTCGTACATATCCTGTACCACTCTTACATACTTCTCTGACACTCCCGACTTCCTCATACAATACCACAACTCCTCTCTAGGCACCCTGTCATATGCTTTCTCTAAGTCTACAAAAACACAATGCAACTCCTTCTGACCTTCTCTGTACTTCTCCATCAACACTCTCAGAGCAAACATTCCATCTGTAGTCCTATTTCCCGGCATAAAACCATACTGCTGATCACACGTCCCTTCTTAACCTAGCTTCCACTACTCTTTCCCATGTCTTCATGCTGTGACTGATCAGTTTAATTCCTCTGTAGTTACTACAGCTCTGCACATCACCCTTATTCTTAATAATCGGTACCAAAACACTTTTTCTCCATTCCTCAGGCATCCTCCCACTTTCCAAGATTTCATTAAGCAATCTGGTTAAAAACTCCACTGCCATTTCGCCTAAACACCTCCATGCTTCCACAGGCAAGTCATCTGGACCAACAGCCTTTCCATTCTTCATTCTCTTCATAGCTATCCTTACTTCCTCCTTGCTAATCCATTGCACTTCATGATTCACTATCCACACATCATCCAACCTTCTCTCCCTCTCATTCTCTTCATTCATCAACCCCTCAAAGTACTCTTTCCATCTGCTCAACACACTCTGCTTGCTTGTGAGTATGTTTCCCTCATTATCCTTTATCACCTTTACCTGCTACACATCTTTCCTAGCTTGGTCCCTCTGTCTAGCCAATTGGTACAAGTTCTTTTCTCCCGTCTTAGTGTCCAACCTTTCATACAACTCTTCATCTGCCTTATCCTTAGCCTTTGTCACCTCTCTCTTTGCCATGCACCTCATCTCCTTATATTCCTGTCTACTTTCTGCATCTCTCTGAAAATCCCACTTCTTCTTTGCCAACATCTTTCTCTGTATACTCTCCTGTACTTCCTCATTCCACCACCATGTCTCCTTGTCATCCTTCCTCTGTCCAGATGCCATACCAAGAAATTTATTGATAACAAACACATGTAATTAAAATAAATCAGAATTTAGACTATTCTTCAGAGAAGAAATTGGAATATACTTTGAATTATAAACAATTTTAAATACTTAGAAATGTCTCTACAAATGATAAGCTAGTACAAATTAACTATGACAATATCATAAAACTGCTTAATGAAAAATTATAAACTGAAACAAAATATATTTAACTCTGATTAAAATGATACCATTACTAAACTTTGCTATATTATTAATACCATTTCATCAACACAAAATGAAAAAAATCTTAAAAAACATTTAAACACACATTTTATGGTATTTACATAGATCAAAAATAGCTTTATAAACACAGTATAACATTGATTAAGAGAGGAATATGATTACCAAACAGAAAGAAATTGGTTCCCCTTTTTAAAGAAATCATGAATTGGATTTATACATGAAATGGAAATGGTTCCCCTTTTTAAAGAAATCATGAATTGGATTTATACATGAAATGGAAAGATATACACAGAAAAGTGTTGTCTGAGGTCTTAGACCCAAATCTTAATTTTGTAAAAAAACTATCAAATTTAATCAATCAGTGATGAAATATTGATAGAATTATTTATTTTTTTCCAGTACTCTATTCTGAATCCCAAAAATTCTAGTTTTATCAAGTATATGTTGAAACATATATTTTTGAACACCCAGATTTAAAAGAAAAATGGTTATTTTCAATATTCCCATATTGAGCTACTGTCTCACAGATCAAGTTTGTCCCATCAAATATAAAGGTAATGAGTAGGTCCAGAAAAAAGATTTAGCTTTAGGTCTACCAGATCTATCTAGGAAGAATGGCTACATCTGCTTAAGGGATTGTGAGAATGTTGTTGAGATAAAGAGGGACAATAAGGCTCTATCATTATAGTAAGAACATAACTTTCATATCATATAATGTTCTCTCTTTCTATCTTAACTGCTGGGACAGAATCTCCAAATACTTTCTTCCCTGGTGACATCATGACAGGATACCCCTGAGATGAGTAGAACCAAAGAAAACTCTAGACCTTTGTATGAACTCAAGATTTGATAAAGGTATGCATTGTTGAACAAGGTTTTGCAGCAGAAATATCATCTAAAGAGGGTTTTTTTTTAAGTAGGCTGTGGAAGTTGAGATGAACTTTGTGGGATGCACTTTGGATCTTGTGCCTATCAGTTTGTTGTGTACAGAGTATATAGAGGGAATGTAATCTGAAAGCCATCTGGACCTTGCTTCTTTGCTTTGCTGGAGAAAATGACATGAAGACCTGGTTATCTTTTTTATATACTTATGTCTTGTGGAGGCAAAACGTGACATAAATGTGAACATCCAAAGTATATAACCTATGTTCTACTTTGTTAGACTGATTTGGAAAGAAAACTGGTAGATGGATGGCTTGGTTTAAAGCTGCTCCCAAAGTTATGTAAGGAATAAAGGCTGGCCTTGGTCAGAGGGAAACTACCTTTATGGAAAACCAGATATGACAGCTTGCTTTCATCACTGCCACCTGAAGTAAAAGTTTCCAAGACAGGTACTTCATGGAGCAATTGGAGGTGGGCTCAAATGGTGGTTTGGTAAGAATTTGAAGTAAAAATGTAAGATCCCATGGTGGAATAGGATTTATGATTGGTGGTCTAAGATGATATGTGCCTTTCAATAAGGCCTTGCATGTTTTTAAGAGGCTAGAGAATTTGAGTTGAATCCTAGATGAATATGTGAAATAGCTGTTAAATGAACCTCAGTGGGGTTACATTTATCAAATAGATAGACCAAGAACTGTGATACTGGGGGAATTTGTGCTGAATGTGGCTCCATCCTTTATTATGATGCTCATAGGGGAATCTTCTCCATTTACTGTTACATAGTTTTCTGGTAGATAGCTTTTGGGAGCCAGACAAAATCTGAATGATTCTCAAAAGTAATGTTGGATTATCGGCCATAAATGAAACTGGAGAAAGCATGCAGTTAATCTGAGGGAGCTGATGTCCAATTGAGGCTGTCTGGTTGGCTGAGATAGAAGATCTAGTTGGGGATCTAATAAGCATGGAAGTCATATCAGTTGAGACATAGCACTAGGAGTCATACCTACCTGAGCCAGAAGGGGGCTAGGAGGATTACTTAGATCTTGCACAGAGATGCTTTCTGTAGGAATTTTTTCATTAACAGAAAGGAGAAAGGCCAAGGATGGGCCAGAGCATCTCTGGGCATCTGTCCCTATGGAGAGATGAGAATAAAGTAGCTATAGCATTTTACATTAGTTGGGGATGCAACTAGGTCACAGTTAAGTTGGCACCAGTAGCTGATGAGTTTTGTTGTCTACTCTGAGACTGATGGGCCATTCATGAGAAATCCAGATGCAACAGCCAAGCCTGTCCTCTGGAAGACTTGATCTGACTTGGAATGTGCATTGCTATTGGAAAATGCTACAAGGGCATCACCTACTGTCACACTCTCATAGCCACTTGGTATAAAGGATGTGATTGTGTTCTTCATTGCTCAATGATATACTACACTACTGACATGTTGTCTTTGTGGACCAGTATAACAGCCTAAGGAAGGAAGCCCTGGACTGCTTGCAATGCTAAGAGGACTGCTCTCATCTCCAGAACATTGATGTGAATGTTAGCTCTTATTGCAACCACATTTGTTGGACTGTCAAGTGATGGGTGGGTAAGAACTTGAAGTACATATCTGTCATGTACACTAAGTGTACAATGGTCCTAGTCCACTCACTTGCTATAGTGCAATAGGAGACTACAGATAGTAGACTAGGAGAATTGTACACTGCGTCCACTATAAAGCTCTCATGTCATATCTGGAATGAGGAACCAATGTTATGGTGGCTGCCATAATTGCAAGAGTATGGAGCACTAGGAACATTGAAAGAAAGTTGCACTGGAGAAGGTCTCTAGCATGTAGCTTGAGGGAGATCAGCTTTTGTTTTGGGAGTGTTGTTATTCTTCTTGCAGTTTTCAGATGACAGTCTATGAAATTAAGGAGTGTGTCAACTCCAGATTGGATTGAGTTTTTGAAGTTTACTGAGATGCTCAAGGACCAGTACAAAGAAAGTAAGCAATCTCATGCAGAAATAAGGGATTCTCTTGTATTTGCAGTCAAGAGCTAATCATCAAGGTATGAGAACACCTGGAATCCTTCCAGTCTGAGGTGTGCTGTGACTACTGACTTGTACTTGGTGAACACTTAGGGTATGTGGTGACACCAGAGGGCAGTGATCTTAACTGGTAATGACTGGATCCTAGCTCAAAGCAGAGGAACCTTCAGGATCCCTTTGCAATCTTGAGATATTGGTAATAATCCTGAAGGTCTATTGAGCATATCCAGTCCTCATTGTGTAGGAATGGAAAGATGAATTGCACTGTGATCATCTGAAATATTGTCTTGTTTATATGGAGATTTAACCCCTTAATATATACAGTGGGACCAGAAGTCCTGTGTCTTTTTTAGTACTAAACATAATCAGAAGTGGACTCCAGATCATTTTTGGACCTTTGCATGGCTCTTCTATGTAGGAACTGAAATATGTCCTGAGCCGCTGCTCATTTTTGCCAGGGTGGAATGTCTGGAAGAGGGAGTGTATTTTGTTTGATTGCAGAAATGAATAGCATTATATAGCCTCAGGATACATACCTTTCAACAAACATTGAAAATCTGGGCAAATTTCTTTAAAAGTAGTCAAAGATAAGTAAAAATCTGGACATCTAATAACATAGAATTTTCATAATTAAGAGCATGATCCTTCCCACAGGAATCTGGGGTACCTTACCATATAAAAACGCAAGTATAAAAATAGGAGAGTGACAAAATAATGCAAAATATAAGCAATTTTTTGTGCCGCAATACAATAGCAAAAAAATAAATAAATAATGCCTTCAGTTAAGCAGTCTAACAAAGGATTAAGGTTATGATCTGTTAGTAAGCTAATTTCTGTAGTTTGAAGTTTGATGGGGTGCTTTTAATAAATAAAACTAAAAACACAGACAATAAATGCAATGGATTCTAGCAAAAACAATAAAGCCAATATAAACAATATTCTGCTTTAATTAAAAGGCAAACTGGTAAGCACTTTTGTCAGTAAATCTCTCAAACTAAACGTGGGTGGACAAAGTAAAATAACCAGTAAGAAGAGCGTAAGTAGACACAAATAAAAAATAAAACATAGGAAGTTTCAGTAACAAATGTCTGGAGGGTCATGGTAAGAGACAGAAGTGGCAAACTTCATGACACCCATGCAAGCGAACAATAAAGGTACGACTGCTGAATCCTACACAAATGCACTTTATAAGCAGTTACACGAGTGAATGGATCATGCAATCCCTAGCAGAACCAAGATGCTATCTTCCAAAAAAAGGAAGCCAATCTGGTGGTCCCCTGCCATAAACAAACTCTACAACAGAAGAAAGAAACTGTTGCAGCAAAGAGTAAAATCCCATGATTGAAGGAACTCCCTGGTCAGCATCAGTAAGAAGCTGAGATCCCTCATAAAATCTGTGAAAGCTAATTATGAAAACAAAATCGCCACTGATTCTAAAGACAACCACAAAGCATTCTATAGCTATGTCAAGAATCTCAATGGTAACACTCAGATCTGCTCTGAGATACAGCACAATGGCACTAAATATACAGAACCAACTGATATTGACAACATCCTGGCAGATAGGTTCAGTGCTAACTTTACACCCCCTCTCACTCCCTAAAGGGCCCATCTCTATACTGAAAGAATGCAAAGTTCCTGTAATCACAATTGCACTGGTAAAATCCACACTCAAGCTCAATGGCAAAAAGTGCACTGTCATCCCTTTTGGTAAAAACTCTGTACCCATGAACTACCACATAGGCGGTAGTCTATTTAACACCGAAAGTGTGATAAGAGACCTTGGGACACAGGTGGACAGTAGTCTCTCCTTTGATAATCACATTGCCACAGTAGTCAGGAAATCCTTCTATGTGGCACACCTCATCACAAAAGGTTTCTCATCCAAGAAAAAAGAGGTCATTGTTCTCCTCTACTCATTACTCATTACTCATTAGACCCATTATAGAATACAGCGCCCCTTTTGGTATGTACCTCACAAGACATCTACAACAACTGGAAAGGCCGCAGAAATACCTCACAAAGAGGATTGCCGGCCTCAAACAGATGCCCTATGCAGACTATCTAAAAAAACTCCAGCTTTACTCCGTCACATATCCACCTACTCAGAGGTGATCTCTGCCTAACATACAAAGCTATGTCAAACCCAGAGATGTTGGACATGCTCCACTTAAATAAATCACAATCCCTCCGAGCTACATGCTCTAGGGACCTAAACCTTGTCACCACAATAAACAGAACATGCTGGAGGGATAGATTCCTGTCCCAGAGACTTCTCATACTCTGGAACAAACTACGTATCTATATCAAACAAAGCTCCTCATTAACACTCTTCAACAAAAATCTTGATGATTGGATGGGAAATAGGAAATTCACCCCGGGGATCACTTCTGTGGCTTTGCTCGACAGGGGCACAGGAAAATAATTTTCTTAGGTGGCGAAAGCCAGGGTCCCTTTTTGGCTAGGCTTATACAGGCCTTAGGGCCAATAGATAGCACCTACCTATGAACCTATGAATGCAACAGCAGATAGTCAACCAGCAGCACAAAAAAAGAGAAACAAATGTCTATTTGTTAGACACTTTTCTATTAGCAAATTGTTGAAGACTGTAGTCTCTATATAATACTTAGTATTTGTGCTTCAGACTTCCTATCCTTCAGAAAATACAGACTATAACACAACACTGTATTCAAACAACTTTCTAAGTGTTTAAGTGCAATATTTAAAATCTGTTAATATTTTTGAGCCTTTGAACCCGCAATTGTTTGGCTTTGTCCCTAATTCTTGAGCTAAGAGGCTGAGAGCTATGCAACAGTTGGACCAAACAGATAACACAATACTCACTATCTGAGTTCACAGAAGTCAACACATTTACAAAGAATATATCCACAATGCAGACTTTCAGGCTGAGAGTTGAGTGGAGAGAGCACTTCACTTATTCGCTCTGCTCAGTTGGGGGCCTTCCTTCCCAGTTCTACTCACATTACAGAATTTTTCTTTGCAATTTATCTTATTTCTTGCTACCAATACAATCCTTGCAGAAATGAAAACTCCTCTCCACCTGAGACTGAATCACTGTAGCAATCTTGACTGTATCTGCATTCCAGGTCCTAAGGCTTCCCTCCTGATTCTCTGTTTTTTTTTTTTTTTTTTTGGGTTGCTTTCTCCAAATTTGAGTTTGCAGCCTAGTAATTCCATTTCAATCATGGTCATGGCTCTATATTGGCATCACTACTTTAGATGTCAGGGGCCATGATGTGAGCTGATGGGGTCCACTTCAATATACTGACTTTCAAAATCCCTAAACTCAAAATACTCAGACCAAAATCTCTAAAGCTCAAAATACTGAAAACTCAAAATACTGAAACACAAAATATCGAAAAACAACACAGTACAGCAACACAACTGTATTGCAGCAGAACTACATACAGAAACATATTACTCTTCTGCAAGTATAGGCAGGGGGACAAGCCCCCCTCACCCTCCACCCCTTGCTACTTAAACATATCAACTCCGAGATTGCACTTTCACTACACTAAAGTGCAATCTTGGAGTTGATATATTTAAGTAGCAGGGGGTGGGGGTGCAGGGGAGCTTGCCCCCTTGCTTATACTTGGAGAAGAGTAATATGGTTTGTGTTTTATTTGTTTTAGTATGTACTTGTGCTGGAATATAATAAGTGCTGGTATGATGTATGTTTTCAGTATTTTGAGTTTCAGTATTTTGAGTTTTCAGTATTTTGAGCTTTAGAGATTTTGGTTTCAGTATTTTGAGTTTGGGGATTTTGAAAGTCAGTATTTTGAAGTGGACCCACGCTGATGACATCATTGCAAGTAAGGAGAAGTAACATAAACAAACTGTGATTGAAAGGGACCACTTGGAATTTTGTGGCATTCTGTTATTTTCAGTTGGAATTTGGTATCTTCCATCAAATAATGGACAGTTGAGAGATATATATCTGGATATCTTCTTCACAAATTTGTCATTTATGATAGCTGACTAAGATTCTGGGTGAAGAAAGACAGATGGCCATTGACTACTTTTAGATGGGAGCAGTCAGTCAAACCCTTCAGGAGTGCTGAAAATGTTTCCCTGAAAAAGGACCCCTAATTCTATGGATTTCTTCTGCCCCTAGGGCAGAGTTCACAATCTACTCTGCCTTGAATAGCCCTGTCTTAAGAGGAATTGAAGGATGAATGGGGGGACGTTTTAAATCAGTCCTTTACTACTCTTCTGATTCTTTGAAAAGGTCCTCTGAGGGATTTCAAAGTGGATACCATCAATAGATAATATTTTTCCCTCTTGCTCATTCTTTATCAATGTATCTTTAATGTCTGCAGGGAAAATAAATTATTTGTTGTAAGAAACTTTAAAGAATCACAACCAGACATGATGGTGTATAGTTATAGTGATTACCCGCTGCCCTAGCTGCCCCATCAGCTGCATTGTGGAGTATCTGCTTTGGCTGGTTTGTAATGTACAGCATAGCACATAGCTGAATTTCCATCTCATTTCTGGTGTTTGGCTTAGGGGGTCTCTTGTGGGAATCTCTTCAGGGAATCTAAGGTCTGTTCTGCTCGATCGTTCTGGAACCAGGTCATATATGAAATGTAATTTAGCACCTCTAGGGAAAACATTCCAAAAGCATAAGCCTTCTTTCTGAAAGAGTCCATCATCCTAACCTCCATGTTAGGATGATTTACTGTAGAGTGCTCTCCTGATAGCTCCTGCTGTGACTACAACAGAATCAATCAGCAAGCCCTTTTATTCCAATAAGGCTGGTCCTTGAGGGATCTCAGATCTTGTCTAGCTTTGGGGGCGGGATTGGTTCTACCATATCTGGCTCCTGCTAAGCCCTCTTAGCCATCAAGTCAGTGAGATGACTGGCAGGAGGGGACACCCAGGAAGTAGAAGCCAGCTTGAAAGGCCTCAGACAACATTTTCCCATCCAGTTAAGGGAGGTTTAGTGGTCCAAGTCCCCCTGTGACTCATGATTTCCATTATTTCTCCAAAAGTGGAGTTCTTAAGTAGAGTGTGGGGGGGATCCTTCTCCTTCATTGAGTTCCAAGACAGGAATAGCTGACTCTGTCAGGGAATCAGTGTGCCTCCTTTTACACTGACACATCCCTGGAACCATGGTGGGGAGTCGTCCAAGGAACGAGAAGTATCCCTGGGGCCTCGATGAAGGATGGGTTTGAGTTGCTCAGTTCTGAACTCTTGTTGGTGTTGAAGATGTGGTCTCGAAGATTCTGATGGACAGATGCCTGAGAGTGGAAACAAAACCAAGAGACCATCCTCATCTTGCGTTGGTGGGTGTGTGATGATCCCTTCAAAAAACTTGAATGTCAGTATGGATCCAGATGGAACCAAGTAGGCGCCAGACAGAGCCATCTCCAAAGTGTGTAATTTTAAAAGGAACTGAGTGGCACATCACAGATGTAAAAGAGTTCTTCAGCTGTGGAAATGAATTCAAAGCCAACATATTGAGCACTGAGGATGCAAATACCATAGAAAGAACCAAACAGGTCAGCACTGAGGCATGAGTCTCAAATGTTTGCTGTTAGACACAATTGGCTGCAAAGGTTTAAGAGCTGAGTGTATCAGATGGGGTCTACTTTATTCCCGCGAAAGCTGAATCGCTCTAATACAATTCACGTGATGCATAACGAGTGAAACACGAGTACATCGAACACACTAAACCGTGAAAGTGGAAATATCGAATTTGCATAGTTGGCCCATCTGCGGAATAGCTCCGTAAGGTAAGTGCGATAGTTACGGACTTTAGGGTTAGGGTGCAGGTTAAGGTAAGTGCATAGGTAGGTAATGTATGTAAGGTTTAGTGTAGGGTTTTGTTAAGTGTATGCGTGTGGAATATTTAGTTTGTTTGGGTATAGCTCAGTAGGGTAAGTGTGTGGTAGTTATGGACCTTAGGGTTAGGGAGGGGTTAAGGAAAGTGCATAGATAGTTGTGTATGTAGGATTTAGTGTAGGGTTAGAAGTAGGGTTTTGGTGCTTTACTTTAGGGTTAGAAGTAGGGTTTTGGTACTGTGTGTATGTGCTGTTTTTTACTGTGTTTCAGTAGGTAGTATGTTGCGGGCGGTGGGTTTGGCCAACTATGAGAGATCGAGATTTCGAATTTCGTGGTTTAGTGCATTCGACGTATTTGTGTTTTGCTCATTATGGTTCATACGAGTTGTATTCAAGCAATTTGGCTTTCGCAGGAATAAAGTAGACCCTATCAGATGTATGGATGATGTTGATTGATGGGGGTGCATTGACAGGGAAATCCAGGATTGGTTTCATCTCCAATGCAGCCAGTTCTGAGATGGGTGCCACGAAAGAAACAGTAAATATAGGAGAAAAAATGACATGCATGTTTAGCTGAGCCTTTACAAATGCCCTCACATTTTAATAACAATCATTGTCAAATACAGTCCTGGTAAATCTGGTAGATCTATGAGAGGAAAGTGAGTGTGGTATTGTGCTTAGAAACGCGGAGAGCTCCCTCTTTGAGACTCTGTGGCTCATAGAAAGATCTTGTCTTGGAGATTTATTAAGACTAGAAATAGCCTTCGTGTTTACAGCCATTGATCTTGAACACCTTAAAATAGGCTGACCTGACTGGCTTGGAGCAGAATATAGGATTTCAGTGAAGGATCATCAATCTTAGGAGCAAGTGAAAAAAATGGAAATTGTTACAGTGTCTTTTCCTCATCTCCTTTTCTTTGGTTCTGCCCTTTCCCTTAGACTTATCTTTCCCACAAGATACAGGTTATTATCTTCCATGCACAAGTGATCCTCAACACATGGTAGAAATAATATAGTCATGTTCATATACAACACAGACCTAAAATGTGATGCAGCCTAATAGATGTGATATAACAGATAACTGAGTGCACTTTGATATTAGGCAAGTACATCGTATCCCTTTGTAGAAGTAATAGTTGAGGGGGAGATCTATGCCTAGCATACAAGGCATTGTCAGACCCCACTCTGATTGACCTCCTGCATATCTGTAAAACAAACAGCATCAGGGTTACCCATTCTAAAGACTTAAACCTTGCCTGTGATATAAAGAGAACCTGCAGGAGAGTCAGGTATGTATCCCAGAGACTACCCCTTCTCTGCAACAGGCTCCCCATCCATGTAAAGCAGAGTTCCTCCCTAGCCAAATTCAAGTGTAACTTGGACAATTGGATGGGGAACAGGAAATTCATCCCTGGTTTGGTACCTATGTCTCTAATGGACACAATCAGCCTGTAAATAGCTCATCTCCCAGGCCACTGCTTTTAAATGTTTCACCTCCCAAGCCCCCTTGTGTATGTTAAACTAGTAAACACCTAGTATGCAATGACTGCCCATTAAAATTCAAAAACAAGCATGCTGATTGGTCAGCTCAACCAGCATGCCCATTGTAAATCCCAGAATATATTAACGGAAAAAGCTCTGGTTGCCCGGACTTTTTCTCTTCGTATATCTCCTAATTTCTTTTTACTTTTTTTTGCTCTGCAGAGGTAGCAATGGAGAAAGGAAGAACTCCGTTGCTTTTTCTAAGATATCTCGCTATGTTTTATGAGTTGAACATAGCGAGATATCTTAAAAAAAGAAATGGGGATCTTCCTTTCAACAGAGAAAGGAAGATGCCTGTTGCTTTTTTTTAAGATATCTCACTATGTTATACGAGTCGAAGAACTGGTAGAGCATAGTGAGACATTTTAGGACATCCAGGAACCCTTGGAAAATTGGCCTGGCACAGCCTGCTCTAGATCTAGAGTCTAGTTTGTAGTGCTTTGTAAAGGTATGAAGAGATGGCCATGTTGCTACCTCTAGTATATTTCTAGAATCCACCCCTTTCCAAAATGCCACAGACATAAACACACCAGTGGTAGAGTGGGCCCTGACTTTGCCTTCAAGTGTTCTGTTCTGGTGAGTTTAACAAAAAGCATGGGATAGCCAAATGGAAGTAGTTTGTTTAGATATAGCTTATCCTTTTTTCTAGCCTTAGTAAGAGACAAAGAATTGATCAGAAGTCCTGAAGGTCTTTGTTCTGTCAATACAGTATTTCAGTTACCTGTGGACATCCAGAGTATGTAGAATTCTTTCTTCATAATATTTTAGCTCTGGGAAGAAAGCAGGGAGATGATCAGCAGGGTTTAGTGTAAACCTGAAATGATCTTAGGCATAAAGAAGGACTTCTACTCAAAGTTACCCTATCTTTGTGAAAAATGAGACAGGAATGACTCACTAAAATATCTTTTAACTCAGATGCACTTCTTGCAGATGTAAGAGCAATAAGTAATTCTATTTTTCATTATAAGAACTTCATATCAGCCCCATGAGCTGCTTCAAAAGGAAACAGCTGAAGTTTTTCTAAAACAAAATTAAGATCCCAAACAGGAGTCACTTGTCTACTAGCTGACCAGACTTGTAACCCCCTCGTCAAAAAATGTTTCGCAAGAGTTATGGAAAAAAGGGGGATCTAAGTGCAGACAAGCAGAAATGGCCAAGAGATGAATCTTAATAGAAGTGAAAGAGAGGCTGGTGGACAATAACTGACACAAATATTGAAGAATCACAAGAGGACTATCCTTAAAGGAATCCTGGTTTCTGAATTGACTCCAATTATTTATTTATTTACTTTTTACTGGGTACTGCACTGATCTTAGTGGATCATTTGCTGGTACAGCCCAGGTGAATATGATCACATAAGAAATGAAAAAAAAACATATTTACATATACAAGGATATGCTAAAAGCAAACATATATATATATATATATATATATATATATATATATATATATATATATATATATATATATATATATATATATATGTGTGTGTGTATGTATATATATATATATATATATATATATATATATATATATATATATATATATATTTACAAATACACACACACACACACACACACACACACACACACACACACACACACACACACACACACACACACACATTTATAGATGTAAGAATATGTACAATATTTAATTTAAGAAGACAGTTATGCTTAGCAGAGCTTTATGGCTAGGATATAGCCATGATGACTCAGATGGCTTATGCTATAGGGGTAGCATCATATCATTATGGAGGTATGAAGACATTAGAAGAGACAAGTGAGAATAGTTGCAAGAAAGGATCTAGGAAATATTTACCACTTCTCAATGTGTGATTTTCCAGTAGCAGGTTTCTTTGCTTCCTTTAATACCTGCTGCATGTTGTCAGAGAAAAGGAATTCATATTCATCCAGGAAATCAGTTAAAGATGTTCAAGGTTGTAGTGTATAAAATGCACCCTGACCTCTGAGAGTAAGTCCATTCTCTGTGTGGTAATTGCCCTTGACCTCATCCATTTTTAAAATAAGGGAGAAAGTACAACTGTGAAAGTAAACTTACCATAACAGTAGATTAAATGATCAGTGTTTGTTGTAGCCTAAGCTAGATGGTTTATATACTACTAAGGATATAACAGCTGAGCAGATTCCAAAGCCTTCATGGTTCCTTCCACATGCCCAAACTGACTTAACTAAAAGTCTGGTTTGGGCATCAAGCCTTCAAAGTTTTCATACTAACAGAGAGAGGGAGGCTAAAGCATGTGAGGACAATGCTAGCAATCTAACAGCAAAAATCCACACCCTAGCATAAAAAAAATACAGAAATAAGAAGGAGGTAGGGAGACAGGAACTACTGCACCAATAATCATTCAAACATCTGTTGCTATGGTAAGTTTACTTACACAACTATACTATGTTTTCATAAGGATCACTGCTGCAGTAGTTGAAGCTATATGAATAGATTACTGTAGCTTAACTTGACTTGGAGGATGAAGAATGAGTGCCCAGGAGCCCGTAGAGAAAGGTCCTAGCAAAGCCTGTCCTAGACCTGGATAAAGAATCCAGTTTACAGTGGTTTGTAAAGTGTGTACAGCGAAACAAGTTGCTGTTTCTGGAATACTTCTAAAATCCTCTCATTTCCGAAAAGACACAGATAAAACAAAGGTCCTGGTAGAGACAGAGTTAACCTTACTTAGAATTGTTTGTTTTTTGGGGATGAAACAAAAAGTAATAGTATGAGGCAGCCATTTTGAAATAATTTATTTTAACTCACATTGTCATTCCTTTCTTCTTACCTTCACAAAAAATTAAAAACTGATCCAAATTCTGAAAGATTTGTTTTAGTCAAGGTATTGTCTCAGTTGTCTGTGGAAACCCAAGGAATATAGTATACTACTTTATGTATAAATGAAGGATTTGTTCTAAGGAAACCCTGTCTTTGCAGAAAATGAGTTAAGGTTGACCTACTGTGAGAGTTTACAACTCAAGATGCTTTTATCTTGCAGAGATCAAAGCAATAACAAGACTGTTTGCCATGTTAAGAACCTCAAGTTAGCCTGAAGAGCTGGTTCAAATGGAGTGTTAGTGATCTCAAGGAGGAAACACCTGTTTCCTGGGAGGCTTCTTATGCAACACCCTTTACAAAACATTTTTACATGAGGTTGGATTGAAAAGGGGGGATCCATGGGCAGAAATATTAAAAAGACTGACAAGTGAAAATTGATGGAAGAGCGAGAAAAGCTATAGGATAATAACTCTCACAAATACTGTAGAGCCAGATAAACACTAGCCCTAAATGAGTGCTGGTTCCTTTTTTGGTATCAGCTAGAAGACCTTTTTCATTTACTAATATATGACTTTCTAATACATTTTTTTGCCTCTGTTAATACCTACTTCACATCCTCAGAAAAGAAGTGCCTGAAATGTATTAAAATGCTATCATCCAGACAGACAGTTGCAGTTGTTTGGGAAAGGGATGTATCAAACAACTCTTCTCTTGTGTGAGTAGGTCCAGTCTGTGAGGATGCTTGTGGTAATTGACCCTTTCCATTTCCAAAAGAGGAAGGAAAGTACAGCTGTATAGGTTGCACTAATCATAACAGTAGATGTTTGAATTCCTCACTACTGCAGTAGCCTTTGGCTATTTAGGTTGTATACTGGCCAGGATACAACAAACAACTAGTCTTCAAAAAGCTCTGGCTCCCTCTGTACATCAACATATACTTTGCATTCATACTAACCACTCATGCTATCCATCTGTACCTTTCAACACCTGTCCTCTCCCCATTCCTAGGGGGACTTATATCTTTTTTTTGTATATATTTTATTTCCTAGCATAGTAGACTATATTTACAATACTTTGCTTATACCGATTGAGATATTTAATGTCATTGTATTTATTTATTTTTTATTATTATTACATCACTGGAGTCTCCTCTTGATTGAGTGTATCCTGTATATTCCATTATCAAATTACTTATATATATATATATATATATATATATATATATATATATATATATCGAAATCTCACAATCTCGATCAAAGTATATCGAAACCCATTAAAGCGAAACTGCACTAGATCGAAAGTGCACTTTCGCAAAAGCCGGTTCTCTGAACCAGAAAAAAACAAAACAAAACTACTTTAAACAGTATTTTACTGTGACCCCACACCCCCCTACTTAAATATACTAACTCTGAGATTGTACTACAGTGGGGAAAAGGATATATTTCCTTATCCCCACTGTAATGCGCTTCGGAGAGCTGGCTTTTGCAAAAGAGCACTTTCAATTTAGTCAACTTTCGCTTAAATTAGTTTGATCTTCTGGTTGTCGAGAAAGTGAGTTTTCAACAATCAGAAGTAGACCCATATATATATATATATATATATATATATATATATATATATATATATATATATAACGTCGACAGATGAGAAGACCGACAAGCGAAATCACCGGCCAGAAGATCGGATGAAAATACCGGAGAACACCGAGATGGGGAAAGGATGTGTAAGTAGTTAAGTGAGTTAGGTTAGGTAAGGTGCAGTTTTGGGAGGTTAAGTGAGTTAGGGTGTTAAGTGAGTTAGGGTTAGGCGGGTTAGGTTAGTGGGTTAGAGTTTCGGTTAGGGTTGTGGATAGTTGTGTATGTAAGGTTTAATGTTTGTTTGTTAGGATTTAGGTATGCTTGTGTTGTGTGTGTGGTTTTGGGGGGGGAATTTGTTTTATTTATTGGTTGTTGTGATGATGTGTTGAGTGTGGTGTTTGTGAACTGTCGATGATGTGGTGTCGGTGATATGTTGTGTGCTGTCGGTGTTATAAACTAGAACCATGTATATATATATATATATATATATATATATATATATATATATATATATATATATATATATATATATATATATATATATATATACAGGACTACACTGAAAAGGGGTATCTATTACCCACTCGGACTTTCCTGGTGAACAAATGTCAATGACTAAAATAAATAAATAAATAAATCTGCTGATATGGTACATGCAAGTTATACAACTGCATTATGTTCATCATTCTCAGTGCTGCCATAGCCTTTGGCTATTTGGATTGATTACAAATGTGTTCAATTTAGGAAGGAAAAGGGACCAGGAGCCCATGGAAATTGGTTCTAGCAAAGCCTGTCATGGACCTGGCAAAGGAATCCAGTATGTAATGCATTATAAAAGTGTGTACTAAGGACCATGTAGTTTCTTCCAGAATGTTTCTACAATCCACCACTTTCCCATACGCCATCAGGGAAAAGAAGGATCTATTAGAATGTGCCTTAATCCTGCTTGGAAATGTTTTACCATGGTGGGAATAACAAGAAAATAGCAATAAAAATAACTCTTCCACAGGTTTTGCACCTTTACCACCATAGAAACTACTCTCTAATTTATGTTCAGACAGACCAAATCACATGAATGAAAGAGATGTTAGCTGTGATCCATGCAATAAATCTCTTCATGGTCTGTACTCCCTGGGACCATTACAAGTCATTGCAGATAAAACCACATTGATGGGCATCTTGAGGCAATGTAGAAATTACCTCATGTACACAGACAACCCTCTCCTCCTACCACCGAATACTACAACCTGTGAGAGATGCACTTATCTAGCCAAACTGGAGGTAAAGCTCTCCCCAACCAAGACTGAACCTGACAGTCATGAGGAGAAGGTAAACATTTGCACCACACCACACTCATCACATAGTCTCACTACGTCTACACCACCAAAATCCACACATAGAAACTCAAAACATTCATGGAGGCTCTCAATAATAATCTGCCTAAGCAACAGAGACCTCCAAAGCAGAAACACAAGCAGCCTCCATCCCCCAACACAACCCAAATGACACATAGCCCACAGATTCAGTGTGCCACTCAAACACAGCCAATAAAGCAAAACAACATACCCAACACACTAGTCATAGGTGACTCTATAGTCAGGCACACTGATGTCCCACTCACCTGGCTAAACAAGGAGAAGGTTACTGTCAGCTGCCTGTCGGGTGCCAGGATCCACCACATAACCCACACACTCAGGTCACTCCACAACAAGTACAAATATGACTCTGTCATTGTCCATGTTGGTGTGAATGACCTGAGACGTGCCTCCCTGGACTACATGAAAAGAGACATGGAAGAGCTCTGCAATCTTGTAGCCCAGGCAGGTATGACCCCAGCCCTGAGTACCATTCTGCCATTGCCCAGAATGATACTGCAGTACAAGGACAAAATGATTGATTTCAACAATTGTCTAAGCTTCTGGTGTCATTCAAAGGGGATCCAGTATCTGTCTGCTTGGGATGACATGGTCGACAGACAACAATGCTTTGCCACAGATAGCCTGCACCTGTCACCCCTAGGATTCAGGATACTGGCTAAGGCTCTTGCTGCTCCTATAGTGCCTTTTTTAGGCAGGGTTCAAGTAACAAATTCACCACCATAACAGGAACAGGCAAGCAAAAACTGAGGGTAATGCTACTCAATGCTAGAAGTCTAAATTTCAAAATGCACTCACTCGAGGCACTCCTTAAAATGGAGAACATCGATATCTGTGCAGTGACTGAGACCTGGTTCAAGGCTCCAGAGAGCACCCCTGCACTACCAGGCTATAACTCATACCACACTTTTCGGCCATCTAACCTGGACCGAAACACCAAAGGTGAGGGTGTGTCCATATTCATTAAGGATATCCACACCTCCAGGCAGGTTGCTCAGCATAATGCATTCGAGGTTATCCAAGTGCAACTAACTCTTGGCAAAACTGCAATCCAAATTGTAGCTTGCTACAGATCCCCCACCATGCCCCAGGATTCCCACTCCTCTTTCTTGATGTACTGGAAAATATTAGGGTTCAACCAAACACCCTAATAATGGGCGACTTCAACTACCCCACCATTAACTGGGAAAATTGCTCATGTACTAACTCCTTAGTGCAACGCTTTCTGGAATTCATAAACTCCAATGCCCTAGATCAACTTATCCACACCCCCACCAGGGGCAACAATATCCTAGACCTAGTCATTACCAACATGAGTGACCGGTGTTCCACACCTGAAGTCAACTCCTCGTTGGTCCGATCCGATCATAAGCTAATCACCCTTGATATCCACATCCCACCTCCACCCCCCATTAAGGAATCCACAGTAAGAAATTTCTCCAAAGCCAACTTCATGCTTCTTAAGACAGAAGTTGTGAACTTCATGACACCCATGCAGATGGACATATAGTTACAACTGCTGAATCCTACACAATTGCACTCTATAAGCACCTACATGAGTGCATGGATCGTGCTATCCCAAACAGAACCAAGACGCTATCCTCCAAAAAAAAGGAAGCCAATCTGGTGGTTTATATTTGCCATAAACAAACTGTACAACAGAAGTAAGAAACTGTTGCAAAAGAGAGTAAAATCCCATGAGTGGAGGAGCTCCCTGTTCAGCCTCAGTAAGAAGCTGAGATCCCTTATAAGATCCTCCAAAGCCAGCTACGAAAATAAAATTGCCAGTAATTCCAAGGACAACCACAAAACATTCTATAGCTATGTTAAGAATCTCAATGGCAGCACCCAGATCTGCTCTGAGTTACAGCATAAAGGCATGAAAATTACAGAACCAACTGATATTGCCAACATCCTGGCAGATAGGTTCACTGCTAACTTTACCCCGCCCACCCCCTAAAGGGCCCATATCTATACAGGAAGAATGCAGAGTTCCTGTAATCACAACTACTCAGGTGAAAGCTGCACTCTCTAAAGCCAAAAACACAGCATCCATGGGACTGGAAAAAATCCCAGGCTGAGTTTTACATGAACTTCAGAATGAACTGGCTCCCCACTTAAGCACCATGTTCAATAATAGCCTCACATCAGGCTTTGTGCCCACTGAATGGCACACAGCAACAGTTATTCCACTCCACAAAGGGGGAGCCACCACTGATCCTGGGAACTATAGACCTATTAGCCTGACGAGCTTGGTCTGCAAAGCCATGGAACATATCATCATGGAACTCATAAACAAAGACATTGGTAAACTCCAAACACTGGATCCCACCACGTTCGTGTTTGTGAAAGGCAGATCATGCCTCTTGAACCTGATCGACTTCTTTGAGGCAGTCACCAAAGCCGTAGATGAGGGTAAAGTGGTTCACACAGCCTATCTTGACCTCGCCAAGGCTTTCGACACCATCCCCCATTCTGGAATTATAGCTAAACTCAATAAACTAGGCATAAATCCCTACGTCACAAGATGGGTTGCCAACTGGCTCACTGACAGAACCCACACTGTAAAAGTTGCAGACTCCAAATCTGACCTCAAACCAGTGACAAGTGGAGTACCACAGGGTTCCGTCCTGGGACCGCTCCTGTCTGATATCTACTTCTCTGAAGTACAGGCTAACATAGAAGGCCTCTGGCTAACGAAGTTCTCAGATGACTGCAAACTAGGAGCCATAGTCAAGTCCCCAAATGATGTGAACATCCTACAGAAGGGCCTCTCTGAGACAGATGCCTGGTGTCAGAGCCATGGCCTCAAGCTCAATGCCAAAAAGTGCAGTGTCATCCCCTTTGATAAAAACTCTGTACCCATGAACTACCACAGGCAGCAATCTACTTAACACAAAATGCGTGATAAGAGACCTTAGGACCCATGTGGACAGTAGCCTCTCCTTTGATAGTCACATCGCCACAGTAGTCAGGAAGTCCTTCTACGTGGCACACCTCATCATAAAAGAGTTCTCGTCCAGGAAAAAAGAGGTCATCGTTACCCTCTACTCATCACTCATTAGACCCATTATAGAGTACAATGCCCCTTTTGGAATGTACCTCACAAGACATCTGCAGCAGCTGGAAAGGCCACAGAAGTACCTCACAAAGAGGATTACTGGACTCGAACAAATGCCCTACACTGACTGCCTCAAAAAACTCCAGCTTTACTCCGTAGCATGTCGCCTACTCAGAGGTGATCTCTGCCTAACTATAAAGCTATGTCAAACCCAGAGCTGTTGGACATGCTACACCTAAAGAAATCCTGATCCCTCTGAGCTACATGCTCTAGGGACCTAAACCTTGTCACCACAATAAATAGGACATGATGGAGGGATAGATTCCTATCCCAGAGACTTCCCATACTCTGGAACAGGCTACCCATCTATGTCAAGCAAAGTTCTTCATTAGCACTCTTCAAGAAAAATCTTGATGAGTGGATGGGAAATAGGAAATACACCCCGGGGATCACTTCTGTGTCTCTGCTTGTCAGTGGCACAGGAAAATAACTTTCTTGGGTGGCGTAAGCCAGGGAACCTTGTTGGCTAGGCTTGCGTAGGCCCTTGGGCCAATAGCCTAGTACCTACCTATGAACCTATGAACCTATAAGTAAAAAATGAGCTGTCTTATTGCCTCCACCAATACAGTTCTTTCTTAATAAAGCTCAAAATTGGAATCTGAAAATCCCATTGCAAGAGAATGCTGAGTCTGCATTTTGCTTGTTAAAAAAAAATGTATTTTTCTCCTTTCTCGTGTATAGCCAGAGGAGAAGAGTCATGACAATAAAATAAGCTATGAACCCTGGAATCCTGATATATTCTCTAGCTGAAATGCTATAGTGGGTGGAGAAAATTAGGAAAGTTTTCTGATACAAATTCACCCTTTTCTGTGTTCAGAATATCTTTGATTAGACATATTTAGTAGGCAGTCTGAAAGCACAATCCCAAGTGGCAGACCAAAGGAGGATTTCTGATCATTTATGCTGAAGACCAGATTGATAATGAGTGAAAAAACTCTATTAAAGACTCCTGATATCTGTCAAAAGACTGCAAAAATCAGTAAGTCATCTAAATAAAGAAAAAAGTGAATGCTTGCAGTCTGCTGCGAACTATCCCTGGAGCTAGTAAACATTTTGTAAACACTCAAAAGGTAATGCAGAAAAATTATAAAGTGACCCAGAGACAGAATCTGAAAAAATTCCTGAAGATTGTGGTTATAGGAATGAGATGATAAGCCTTTTTAGGACTAATGTTATCTAAAACTCAGAAGATGAACGACTTGTAACAGACTCTGAATGGTCAACATTTTGAACAGTCTGAATTTTGATACTTTTACAAACTTGTTGAAGAAAAGAAAGATCATGAACTGGTCTCCAAGAAAGCTCGTTCCATAAAACCAGAAACAGTCTGAAGTAGAAGCCTTCTTCCCTTTGGTCTAAAAGTACTGGTAATATAACTCCTATGGTAAATGTGTTTTGAAGAACCTGAGGGAAAAAACTCTATGTGGTTCACAGGGTCATGAGGAATTCCCTTGAAAGACGATATGTGTATCTAGTGCCAGCTGTAACTCCTTTGACCCAGTATCACTACCCAAGAGTCTGAAATAATATGTTAAGGAAACAGAGGCGCTGGAAGCTGTTGAAGACTGGGGGGGGGGGGTGAGAGGGGCATTTAGTGATCTAAAAAGGGAATTTTTTAAAACTATTTACGACAACATAGGTTCACCTGGAGGACATTTTAAACTTAATTTCCCTTTTGGTGCTTGAATCAACATTTCTTGTTTGGTTTTACCTTTCCCATGGTGTGATCATACTATAGCTAATTTGACGGGACACAAGCACTCCTATATTATACAAATCTCTCACTAGCAAAACCCCCCAGGAGTGCCCACTTCCCTGCTAAGCCCACTACTTTTCTGTCTCATACCAACTCATAATTCTTTCTAGCATGTCGAAGGGTCAGATGCTGGCGTCTTCTCCTGCCCAGTTGGTGAATCTGGGAATTCTGAAACAATGTTACAATTGCCTCATGTACACGGACAACCCTCTCCTCCTCCCACGTAACACTAACACTTGTGAGAGATGCAGCTATTTAACCAGACTGGAGGCTGAGCTCTCTCAACTCAGGACTGAACCTGACCAGGCAGGAGGAGAAGGCAAACATTTGCACACACCACAATACCAGTCTCACATAACTCAACCACACCACTGAATCAAACACATAAACACACTAAGACATTCATGGAGGCTCTGAGTAATAATTTACCTAAACAGCAGAGGCCTCCAAAGCAGACACCCAAGCAACCTCCAAACTCAATTCACCACACAAACAACACATAAACAACAAAATCAGTGTGCCACTCAAACACAGCCAATAAGGCCAAATACAACACCAAACACACTAGTCATAGGTGACTCTATAGTCAGACACACTGATGTCCCACTCACCAGACTAAGTAAGGAGAAGGTTACTGTAAGCTGCCTGTCGGGCGCTAGAATCCACCACATAACACAAGCACTCAGGTCTCTCAACAGCAGGTACAAGTATGACTCAGTCATTGTCCACACTGGTGTGAATGACCTGAGACATTACCTCCTTGGACTACATGAAAAGAGACATTGAAGAGCTCTCTGATTATGTAGCCCAGGCAGGTATGACCCTGACCTTGAGCAGTATCCTGCCATTGCCTAGAATGATGCCACAATACAGTGACAAGATGATTGATTTCAACAATTGGCTTAAATTCTGGTGTCATTCAAAGGGGATCCAGTATCTGTCTGCTTGGGATGACATGCTGGACAGACAACAATGCTTTGCCACAGATAGCCTGCACCTGTCACCCCTAGGCTTCTGGGTACTGGCTAAGGCTCTTGCTGCTCCTATAGTGCCTTTTTTAGGCAGGGTTCAAATAACAAATTCACCACTATAACAGGAACAGGCAAGCAAAAACTGAGGGTAATGCTACTCAATGCTAGAAGTAAATGCACTCACTCGAGGCACTTCTTAAAATGGAGAACATCAATATCTGTGCAGTGACTGAGACCTGGTTCAAGGCTCCTGAGAGCACCCCAGCACTACCAGGCTATAACTCATACCACACTTTTCGCCATCTAACCTGGACGAAACACCAAAGGTGAGGGTGTGTCCATATTCATTAAGGATATCCACACCTCCAGGCAGGTTGCTCAGCATAATGCATTCGAGGTTATCCAAGTGCAACTAACTCTTGGCAAAACTGCAATCCAAATTGTAGCTTGCTACAGATCCCCCACCATGCCCCAGGATTCCCACTCCTCTTTCTTGATGTACTGGAAAATATTGGAGGGTTCAACCAAACACCATAATAATGGGTGACTTCAACTACCCCACCATTAACTGGGAAAATTGCTCATGTACTAACTCCTTAGTGCAACGCTTCCTGGAATTCATAAACTCCAATGCCCTAGATCAACTTATCCACACCCCCACCAGGGGCAACAATATCCTTGACCTAGTCATTACCAACATGAGTGACCGTGTTCCACACCTGAAGTCAACTCCTCGTTGGTCCGATCAGATCATAAGCTAATCACCCTTGATATCCACATCCCACCTCCACCTTAAGGAGACCACAGTAAGAAATTTCTCCAAAGCCAACTTCATGCTTCTTAAGACAGAAGTTGTGAACTTCATGACACCCATGCAGATGGACATACATTACAACTGCTGAATCCTACACAATGCACTCTATAAGCACCTACATGAGTGCATGGATCGTGCTATCCCAAACAGAACCAAGACGCTATCCTCCAAAAAAAAAGCCAATCTGGTGGTTTATATTTGCCATAAACAAGCTGTACAACAGAAGTAAGAAACTGTTGCAAAGAGAGTAAAATCCCATGAGTGGTAGGAGCTCCCTTGTTCAGCCTCAGTAAGAAGCTGAGATCCCTTATAAGATCCTCCAAAGCCAGCTTTTGAAAATAAAATTGCCAGTAATTCCAAGGACAATCACAAAACATTCTATAACTATGTCAAGAATCTCAGTGGCAACACCCAGCTCTGCTCTGAGTTGCAGCACAATGGCACGAAAATTACAGAACTAACTGATATTGCCAACATCCTGGCTGATAGGTTCACTGCTAACTTTACCCCCACCCCCTAAAGGGCCCTTATCTATACAGGAAGAAAGCAGAATCCCTGTAATCACAACTACGCAGGTGAAAGCTGCACTCTCTAAAGCCAAAAACACAGCATCCATGGGACTGGACAACATCCCAGGCTGAGTTTTACATGAACTTCAGAATGAACTGGCTCCCCACTTAAGCACCATGTTCAATAATAGCCTCACATCAGGCTTTGTGCCCACTGAATGGCACACAGCAACAGTTATCCCACTCCACAAAGGGGGAGCCACCACTGATCCTGGGAACTATATACCTATTAGCCTGACGAGCTTGGTCTGCAAAGCCATGGAACATATCATCATGGAACTCATAAACAAAGACATTGGTAACCTCCAAACACTGGATCCCACCCAGTTCGGGTTTGTGAAAGGCAGATCATGCCTCCTGAACCTGATCAACTTCTTTGAGGCAGTCACCAAAGCCATAGATGAGGGTAAAGTGGTTCACACAGCCTATCTTGACCTCGCCCAGGCTTTCGACACCATCCCCCATTCTGGAATTATAGCTAAACTCAATAAACTAGGCATAAATCCCTACATCACAAGATGGGTTGCCAACTGGCTCACTGACAGAACCCACACTGTAAAAGTTGCAGACTCCAAATCTGACCTCAAACCAGTGACAAGTGGAGTACCACAGGGTTCTGTCCTGGGACCGCTCCTGTCTGATATCTACTTCTCTGAAGTACAGGCTAACATAGAAGGCCTCTGGCTAACGAAGTTCGCAGATGACTGCAAACTAGGAGCCATAGTCAAGTCCCCAAATGATGTGAACATCCTACAGAAGGGCCTCTCTGAGACAGATGCCTGGTGTCAGAGCCATGGCCTCAAGCTCAATGCCAAAAAGTGCAGTGTCATCCCCTTTGATAAAAACTCTGTACCCATGAACTACCACAGGCAGCAATCTACTTAACACAAAATGCGTGATAAGAGACCTTAGGACCCATGTGGACAGTAGCCTCTCCTTTGATAGTCACATCGCCACAGTAGTCAGGAAGTCCTTCTACGTGGCACACCTCATCATAAAAGGGTTCTCGTCCAGGAAAAAAGAGGTCATCGTTACCTTCTACTCATCACTCATTAGACCCATTATAGAGTACAACGCCCCTTTTGGAATGTACCTCACAAGACATCTGCAGCAGCTGGAAAGGCCACAGAAGTACCTCACAAAGAGGATTACTGGACTCGAACAAATGCCCTACACTGACCGCCTCAAAAAACTCCAGCTTTACTCCGTAGCATATCGCCTACTCAGAGGTGATCTCTGCCTAACATATAAAGCTATGTCAAACCCAGAGCTGTTGGACATGCTACACCTAAAGAAATCCTGATCCCTCCGAGCTACATGCTCTAGGGACCTAAACCTTGTCACCACAATAAATAGGACATGCTGGAGGGATAGATTCCTATCCCAGGGACTTCCCATACTCTGGAACAGGCTACCCATCTATGTCAAGCAAAGTTCTTCATTAGCACTCTTCAAGAAAAATCTTGATGAGTGGATGGGAAATAGGAAATACACCCCGGGGATCACTTCTGTGTCTCTGCTCGTCAGTGGCACAGGAAAATAACCTTCTTGGGTGGCGTAAGCCAGGGAACCTTGTTGGCTAGGCTTGCGTAGGCCCTTGGGCTGATAGCCTAGTACCTACCTATGAACTTATGAACCTATAAGTAAAAAATGAGCTGTCTTATTGCCTCCACCAATACAGTTCTTTCTTAATAAAGCTCAAAATTGGAATCTGAAAATCCCATTGCAAGAGAATGCTGAGTCTGCATTTTGTTTGTTAAAAAAAAATGTATTTTTCTCCTTTCTCGTGTATAGCCAGGGGAGAAGAGTCATGACAATAAAATAAGCTATGAACCCTAGAATCCTGATATCTTCTCTAGCTGAAATGCTATAGTGGGTGGAGAAAATTAGGAAAGTTTCCTGATACAAATTCACTCTTTTCTGTGTTCAGAATATCTTTGATTAGACATATTTAGTAGGCAGTCTGAAAGCACAATCCCAAGTGGCAGAGCAAAGGAGGATTTCTGATCATTTATGCTGAAGACCAGATTGATAATGAGTGAAAAAACTCTATTAAAGACTCTTGATATCTGTCAAAAGACTGCAAAAATCAGTAAGTCATCTAAATAAAGAAAAAGGTGAATGCTTGCAGTCTGCTGCGAACTATCCCTGGAG
The DNA here is from genome assembly GCF_019279795.1 of Protopterus annectens. Taxonomy (NCBI): domain Eukaryota; kingdom Metazoa; phylum Chordata; order Ceratodontiformes; family Protopteridae; genus Protopterus; species Protopterus annectens. The sequence continues at coordinate 781,512,096 of NC_056736.1, read as the reverse complement.
CTAGTAAACATTTTGTAAACACTCAAAAGGTAATGCAGAAAAATTATAAAGTGACCCAGAGACAGAATCTGAAAAAATTCCTGAAGATTGTGGTTATAGGAATGAGATGATAAGCCTTTTTAGGTCTAATGTTATCTAAAACTCAGAAGATGAACGACTTGTAACAGACTCTGAATGGTCAACATTTTGAACAGTCTGAATTTTGATACTTTTACAAACTTGTTGAAGAAAAGAAAGATCATGAACTGGTCTCCAAGAAAGCTCATTCCATAAAACCAGAAACAGTCTGAAGTAGAAGCCTTCTTCCCTTTGGTCTAAAGGTACTGGTAATATAACTCCTATGGTAAATGTGTTTTGAAGAACCTGAGGAAAAAAATCTATGTGGTTCACAGGGTCACGAGGAATTCCCTTGAAAGACGATATGTGTATCTAGTGCCAGCTGTAACTCCTTTGACCCAGTATCACTACCCAAGCGCCTGAAATAATATGTTAAGGAAACAGCGGTGCTGGAAGCTGTTGAAGACTGGGGGGGGGGGGGGTGAGAGGGGCATTTAGTGATCTAAAAAGGGAATTTTTTTAAAAACTATTTACTACGACAACATAGGTTCACCTGGAGGACATTTTAAACTTAACTAATTTCCCTTTTGGTGCTTGAATCAACATTTCTTGTTTGGTTTTACCTTTCCCATGGTGTGATCATACTATAGCTAATTTGAGGGGACACATGTAAGAGATGCAGCATTTAGGAACTGCCTCTATCCATTAGTGGCATGAGGGGCAATCCTAGAGTACATTTTCTATTACCCATCCTTAGATCCAAGTTGCATTTGAATATGGACAGGGATGAGCATTGTTTTACTTGAATGGATAGTATGTTCTGGAACAGTGGTAGCCTCTGTGATATATATCCATCTCTCCGCAACATTCAGTTTAGGTACCTGGACTAAGTATTTCTGATGCCATTTGACTTGCTGATGTTCAGTAGGTCCATCTGTATTAGGTTGGAGGATGCCTTGTATGCCAGACACTTCACCTCTAAGCACTCTGTAGGATACTGAGTATAGTGATAAATCTTTGAGGTGGTCCATGCAAGACTTATTGTTTAGGACTTGTATCCCTTTAGCAAGGTATCTCTGTGGGTATCCCAATTGTTGCATGAGTCTGGACAGATACATGCCAAAGTGGGCATTATACAAAATTACTGACCTAATGAGGGCTTTGTAAAGGGGTACAATAACATCTCTAGATCTAGTCACAATCAATTTGTTTATAAGTTATGCAATATAGAAAGACTTTCTTATGCCTCTGGGCACATGTTGGTCAAAAGTTAGGTCACTGTACACACAAGTTCCCAAATGCCAAACAAATGGGTAAGTTCTCAGGGGGCATGGTCAGTTTGTCAGTTCCCTGGATTAGATGACTTCCCAAAGGATACGATAATGTATTTCTTGGAGTTTAGTTTCAATTCATGATCCTGGCACCAATTATTGTTTGGGACAAACCTTCCTGCATGATGGTTAAGTCATTTGGGGATTCAATTACTGCTCTTAGTTTGCAGTAATCTCAGACTTAGTTGGCCAAAACCCTTTGGTATTTCCTTTTATTTTTTAGATGTATATGCCAAACAGAGAAAGTCTCAGCACCGAACCCTGGGGGACCCCATTGGTGACTGTTCTGTTTCCCTATTATGATCTGCTGCATCCTGTGAGCAAGCATACGTTTGTGTTATTTGATTTACCTTCCTGGTTGTATTAACCTAATTGTATTAATTTATATTCCTTGTATAATACATCATCACTTGTTAGAATTTGTTTTAAATTTGTAGTTTGGAACAGTCTTCTAGTAAGCAATGAAACAAAATGTATGAACCAGTAATGAAAAAACTACCCATTTCAGAAAATTTTAAACATAAAAGGCCACTCAGACTTCTGTCATTACAATCCACCAATATCAGTAAATATGAAAATCTCTGCAGAAGTAAGTCATCTAAATATTTCCACATTGCAGGATCTGTAACCAATGAAGAGGTAGCTGCTAACAAACACCTTTATATTTCATTGTTTCATCTACAAATAAAGTGCCTGTTGCCCTTGAAGAAACAATTGCCTATGCTACATTAAAAAATGAACCAAGTAAAATATCGAAACACAACGAAAAAGTAAAAAACACCACAACACAATCACAAAAATAGAATTAGCGCTTTCGTTTATACTCAATTGATAAACTTCATCAGATGAATACAAAGGGAAACTGTCATTTAAATACAGAAAACTAAATGACATCACATCCTGTTAAATTTAAAAATGTATATATATATATATATATATATATAATACATATAAAATTCAACATTTTTTATAAAAATAATATTTCAATGATAAATGGCAAAAATCCTATCTAAATAGAGCCCTTAATTTCAGTAGGCTCATGTTCAACAATACTTCTAGCTTAGTCAGTGATTTAAGAATAGCTAGTGTATTTAATCCACCTTTGCATCCTTTAATTAATTTATATGAGAAAATTTGTGAAAATGACATTCGTTGTTCACTGCAAAGGCAGAATAATTTTACTAATCTTAAGAACAATCTATCAGAAGTGGAACGTGATATGTTAGATAGTTTAAAATTTGCAAACATATGGATTTGTAAACCTGATAAGGGTGGGGGTCTGTTTTTTTTCAACAAAGACGATTATATTTCAAAAATATTACACTTTTTGGATTATATACTACCTGTTGTGCTACTAACAATGCAAACAGCTTAGCATCAGTAGCACTAAACTTCTCTTCCCCTGAAGCTCTCAGCTCCTTGCAAAATCCACTTGACACTCAGCTAAATCTCTCATCTTCGCAGCACAAGAAATTTGGAAAAAGCAAAAATTTATTTTGGGAAGGCAAAGGCCCAAAAACAGGAACACATTTTAAATATTGCTTTGTTTGTTTAAAAAAAACAAACAAACAAACTAAAAAGCAGAAACAATCAACTTGAGAGAGAGAGAGAGAGAGAGAGAGAGAAGTGACTTAGTTAAGCAATTTTTCCTTTGCACTTTCCTTGCAGTCATACATTCCATTCCTTTTGACAAGGGCAACTCAGTCAGCAATGCAGTCTGCAGCAATACTTGTAAGTAGTTGGCTGGCTGCTCTTGCTGGCAAGTTGGTCTCTATTTCAGTCATTCTTTGTTACTGGCTGGCACAGAACTTTTCTTTTTTATTTAAAGGCAGGGGTAGGCAGACTAGGTTGTAATGAAATTAATAAATACAGCAGCAGCTACTGTTGTACTGCAGACCTCTCACCGAGCTGACTGAATGACTATCAAGTTGGTTGGGGAGGAACAGACCAAATGGCTGGTAGGGAGAGTGATAGTTATGTAGTCAATCAATGGATGGGACAAGATGAAGCGTGACAGGACATGTTTAAACACTAGCTATACCTGCCTGCTGTCTGACAAAATTACCAAAAAAAACAAAAGAAATTAGTAAAGGAACATACCCCCATGCTTTCCTCCCCAAATGGAAGAAGACTAGGTTAGCTAAGAGGATGCATGCTGCTGCCAGGAACTGGTAATTGAGGAAGTAAACAGGTAGGCAGATCAGAATCATTGGATCAAAATCGGATGAACAAAGTAGGATAAAATGTGGACTTGTTTTATTATTTTTTACATTTTGCAGGCCTCCCTGGCATCATCAGGTCCTAGGCAACTGCCTAGGTCACCTAGTGCTGGATCTGGCTCTAATCACCTTTTGGATTGCCAAATGACTCAGAGATTGGATGCAGGAAATCAAAACAGAGGAGGCTATATTAACAAAAGACCAGTTATTAGTGGAATCCCACATGATTCAGTGCTAGGAACTCTCGTGTTTGGCATCTACTTCTCTGAAGTAAAAGCAAATACCAAAAGGCTCAGGCTGTGTAAGTTTACAGATGACTGCAAGTTAGGAGCAGTAATTGAATCCCCGAATTTCTAAGTTGTCCTGAAGGAGGTGTTATCCAAAACAAATCATGCTAAAATCATGGACTGCAACTAAATGCCAAAAAAGCATTATCATATCATTTGGGAAGTTGTTTACACCTGGAAATTAACACACTACCAATATCCTCCTATGAGTTGACCTAGTTATTTGGGATTCAGTAATTTAAGTGGACAGTGACCTAACTTTTGGCTAACATGTCTGCTGTTCTTAGAAAGTCCTTCTGTACTGCACAGCTTATAAACAAAGTGAATGCATCTAGATCTTGAGATGTCATTGTTTCTCTTTACTCAGCTCTCATTAGGCCAGTTATTGAGTATAATGCTCCCTTTGGTATGTATCTCTCTAGATACATGCAACAAATAAAACAACCACAGAGATACTTTACTAAAAGGATGCAAGGCCTAAACAAGATATCCTATGTGGACCAACTTAAAACCCTGTCACTATACTCAACATCCTACAGACTGCTAAGGAGTGACCTGTGTCTGGCATACTAGGCATCCTCTGACCGAATATTGATGGCTCTACTGCACATCAGCAAGTCAAATCTCATCAGAAATACTTTGATTAGGGATCTAAACCTCTTCTGCAGCATCAACACAATGGTTTGGAGGGACAGGTATTGCTCACAGAGGATACCACTGCTCTGGAACAGACTCCCATCCATGTAAACTAAAGTTCATCCCTGACGATATTCAAGTCCAACATGAATTTATGGATGAGTAATTTATTCCAGGATTGCCTTCTGTACTACTACTGGACAGAGGCAGCTCCGAAATACTTTATCCCGTGCATGAGTCCCCTCAAATGATATGTGGTGTGATCCCAGCTATTCTCACTAGGGTAACATATAATTATTGACCATGGGATGGGTAAGGCCAATCTAACACCAAACAGGATAGGTTAATTAAAACACCAAAAGGGAAAATGGATTGGCTTAAAATGGCCTAAAGGGGCAGCTAGCCTAGTGTTTTGCTATGAACCTAAAAGTAAAATAATGCAAGCTTTACCAAGGAAAAAGTAGTTTTAAATTTATCAACTTTTTTCATGAAAGTGCAAGGTAACACTTCTGTTACAAAGTTGCTAAAAATTGTTTGGCAGTTAATAAAAACACTTTTTTCCTATCTTAAAATTAATAATTTCACAGAAGTTCACTTTCTGCCATCAAATAAGAATGTGGAGTTTTTTTTTTTTTCTGAAGGAAGTTTATCTGCCCAGCAATGAAAGTGCTAGCCAACCATTAATCTTCAAATACCTGCAAAAGGAGTGCTCTTGGTCAGCAGGAAAGCTCTGAAGGGCTTGGCTCTCAATCCACAAATTTTCCTCACCTGAGCTTGAGTTGAGTAACAGTTTGGGTATGTGGAAGGTGCCCCTTGAAGCTTTGGAAGCTAGCTGGATATTGTATCCTGTGCAGGATACAACACATGCATCTAAGGCTACTGCAGCAGTGCTCATTATGATAAACATTAAATTATATGATATGATTAAATGGCTCAGGGTGAAACTTCTTACTATGAAATTTGTAGATAGTGTGAGATACATTGTAAGAATGAAAGAAAAGACTAGGTGCTTGCAGAAAAGGAATAAATGTCATCAACATTTTGAAGACAGTGACTGTTTAACTTTTTATAACAGAATATTCCAAAAATTTAATGAATTGAAGGGGTAAAGCATCAGGCTAACAATAATTAGAATTACAAGTTGTAACCACTTATGATTTTATAAAAACACTTCATTAGGTACATTTTTTAACATATTTTTGACCAGGTAAGCTTGCTGGAACCAAATGTCCTTTTCAGGGGTGATTTGCCAGAACTATGTAATTAATTAACTTGTTCAGAGTAATAAAGTAGGCAAATGAAAGGGGAGGGAATCAAACCCTGTACCCTGGACACAGGAAGCAGACTATTAACAGCAGTGCCTTAATCCTTTGCTCTGTCAGTATTTAAGATGGTCTGGCTGGCCAGAGTGGCTTATATTTGCAGAAATCAATTATATTTATTTGTGGTTATTACTTGTTGCCACTGTGATAGGGTGAAACTACCTCTCATTGGTTTTACCTAGTAGTATGGCTGAAGCAGCATTGATTCCAGTTATACAACTAACACTTTGCTGCCAGAGCATTGATAGCAGATTTTTTCAGAAATGTGATTTAAACAAAACTTGTTCTTTTTTTGTAACTATATTTTTTCTCTAACTTCCCCAAGCAACCTTCCACCACACTATTAATCCGAGTTTGATAACTCTGTGGTCTGCAATGCTGTAATAATGCGACCAGCCTTTTATACTTCCCCATGCAGAAAATACACCCTATTCATCTTTTGTTGCATCTAGGGCACCTCTCATTTATACACTGCCATTCATTTTACAACATTCAGGCTTCTCTGTCAGCAAAGTTCACTTTTTAAAATGTTGTGGTCTTTCTCATAGGACAGAATGACCTGGGACCTTACTGTCTTCACCACTGTATGCTGTTACTCTGTCGTTGTGGCCCATTGTTTCAGATGCAAGTACCTCTGATATTATGTATCTGCTGGATATTCCTCTCATGTATAACATGTAATGAAAGGCCTCTGTCTTTAGTTTGTCACCACAAAAGAATATACTGTGATCTAATGTCCTTCTCTGGATCTCCACCTTGTATAGCACCGTATCTTACCTTTAATTACATGCAGTATAATGTACTCTTAGAGAAATGCTTGTAGCCCTGTGCACTGTTTTCCCAATGCAGATGTGCAGGAATTGAGTACTGGGAATTGCAGAAAACTGCTAATCTGTAACACTCTGACAAGGTCTTTTTGTAACGGTCCAACTAAGCTGAAATGTATGTTACTGAAACATTCAGTAGTATGGTGACAGCCTTATGAACACAATAGCCTGCTAATTAGATGTATTGCTCTTCCACATTTTTGATAACGTAATAATAAGTGCAGTGCAAATAACAGCTAGGAATAGACAAAAGGATTAATAGGATTAGTCTATGTGAGACTCAAGGGAGGCAATTTTTTTCTAAATCTAAATGAGACGAGACTTCACTGGAAGGAAGAAATCAGACCTACACAAGAGTTGTTTCTTAACTTCATTCTCAGGGGACTGCTAGAAAACATTTTCTTCCTTCCTCCATCTGACATGCCAAACAAAATGTGATATCTTAATAATAAATTAGGCTTCTTACACTTAGCCTTGGTGTACAGAAGTTGAAAGTAATTCTTGTGGCACTAAGCATCTGCAATCAGTTAGAATGTAAGGAGGCATGCTTGCCAACATTTAATCTCAACAAGTAACTGTTACGTAAAAATAAATCAAAGCCAAAACAGCTGTAAGCTACAAAACAAAAAGCATCTCAAGTAAATAGTACTGCTGGGGATTACTGCTGTTGATGGTAATACAATTACTGATAAAATATCTTAGATCCATTACTGCTGCAGTCAAATTGCTACAGTAGCCAACATGATAACAATTGAAATTTTACATAGCTGAATACCCCACAGTTTTGCATTCTAAACCTAGTTAACAGTGATCATTTTCCATTCAGAGTTTTCTGCTTCTCTGGTCCTGGCAGATGTTTGTTTGAACTGTTTCACCTCTAGCTTGGTATGCAACAGACACATAGCGTACAGAGTAATATCAGTAAAATACAATTTTTGTGAAAGCAAGTGCTTTCTCGATATCTTTCATGTAGTAACAATCAATGTGTGAATAAAACAATCTGTGCGTTGGAGTTTTCAAAGTTGTATTTAAGTTGCATTTAATAATATGCATTAGTTACTAACATACTTGGGTATATAATAATTGAAAAGCCTATAAAATGGTAACCTGACTTCAATAGTTGGCCATGCTCCTAGGTGAAATTTAAAATTCATAACCAGACTGGAAGTCATGTGCACAGTAGTAGGATATCTGTTGTACAGAAAAACAGATTTTGATGCAGATAATGAACACATGGCCCACTTTGTCAGCTTTTTAAATATCAGTGAATAAGCTCTAGGTCTGCAGTTTGAGGAGGTGGGAGGATGGCATAATGGTTAAGGTGTTAACCTTACAGATACAAGGTGCAAGGTTTGATTCTGACATGGGGTAATTGGCTAGGAAGGGCAGTTAGCCTAGTACTTATCTATCTATCTAGATTATAACCTAAATGGTACAGTGGTTAAGGTCTATGCCTTTCAACCATAAGGTGCAAGGTTTGATTCTAGAGCTTTACAGATATGAGGATTTATATTTAGGGTTTGAGAAGGTGGCCTAATGGTTAAGGTGTTTGCCTTACAAACACAAGGTTGCAGGGTTTGAGTCTCATAAGGGATAACTGGCTAGGCTTAAAATGGCTCACAAGGGGAATTAGCCTAGTTCTAATCTATGAACCTATGAATTTACTATGAGTTGCTATACTCCCATTCCTTATAACAACATACATTCCTGAACTCTGGTACAGATCTTTGATTATTTTGTTTCTCCAAGAAGGCTATTTCAGTCAGCTACCACCTTTAAATAAAATAGTTCTCCACAAATTGCCCTTGAGTTATTTACAACTTCATTTTTTTTTTGAGAAACATTGTAGCCCCTTGGGCTTTTTGAAAACTAAATGGTTTTAAAGTATTTATAGACATATTTTTGTTAATTCAGCCTCACTTTTTTTATTCAGGACCATACTTGCTATTTTTTTTAATTCCCCTTTGTAATGATGAGGTGTATACTGAGCACAATGTTTTGCTCTCCTCTGAATCACCCTTATCCTGTGAATGCCTTCAGAAAGATGAATTCCCAAACTGTAGATGATATTTCAAGGGGGATCTTACCAGCTGACTATAGAGAGAAATAATAGCTTCTTATTTTTGATAAGAGATGCCTCTTTCTTCATTTAGCAGTGCTCCACCAGACTTACATGCTGCTGTCTTACATTAATTTCTCATCATTAGACCGCACAGTATGATTATGTATGACCATGTCCGCATCATTAGACCACGCAGTATAATTATGTAGGACCATGTCTGCATTTTCTGCTGCATTAGTGGCAGCAATCTTCTCCTTCGGCTGACACAGGCAAACAACTGATGTCAGCACCATGGACTAAAACTAAATGCCAAGAAATGCATAATAGTATCCTTTGGGAAGTCATCCATCCCTGGTAACTATCATATCGACAACACACCCCTTAGAGTTGACTCAGTAGTCAGGGACTTAGGGACATACATAGATAGTAATCTAGCCTTTGACCATCACATGTCTACAGTGGTGAGGAAATCATTCTGTGTTGAGCAACTTATAAACAAAGGTATGGCATCTAAGTCCAAGGAAGTCATTGTTCCACTGTATTCAGCATTTATCAGACCTATCATTGAGTACAATGCCCCCTTTGATATGTACCTCACCAGGCATATCCAACAATAGGAATGTCCATGAACTTCTTCACTGAAAGAATACAGGGCATAAATAAAATGTCCTGTGGAAACCACCTCAATGCCCTATCCCTTTATTCTGTCTCCTACAGGCTTTTGAAGGGATATCTATGCCTGGCATACAGGACATTCTCAGACCCCACTCTGATGGACCTCCTGTATATCCACAAAACAAACAGCACCAGAATTACCCATTTTAAAGACTTAAACCTTGTCTGTGATATAAATAGGATCTGATGGAGAAACAGGTATTTATTCCAGGCACTACCCTGTCTATATAACAGGCTCCCTATCCATGTGAAGCAGAGTTCCTTCCTAATCCAATTCAAGTGCAACTTGGACAATTGGATGTGGAACCAAAAATTCATACCTAGTTTGGCACTTATGTCTCTAATGGACATAGGCAACTTGCAAATGGTTCATCTCCCAGGCCCATGCTTACACTTATCAAGGGTATCAGAACTTGTCAGAGATTTGGGATGCATGGCTTGGCTTAAAAAGGCCCTTGTGGTTATCAGCCTAGTAAACACCTATGAACATATGAACTTTCCGGATTATTATATCACAGATTAATTATGTTCCTTTAATTCATGTTCTAAGTTAAAATGTAATTCAGAAATATTGCCAAACATCCTCGTATTTGTTCTGCAAATTGTTGTATTAAAATATGCTTGAATAAATATGTTTAACAAGCAAAATGGCAACATTTTCCTTCCAGGCCTTTTTTATGATGTATGTTAGTTATTAATATGCTTTTGAAGGTGGCACCATTAACTCCCAAGAATGAAAATATCTCCCATCAGAGAAAATATAAGACTATAATACAAAAAAAAAAAAAAAAGAATCCAGATAACAAAAATGATAGAATCTGCAGACTGTTTCAGTGGAGTAAGAAAAATGAAACTTCAGAGCAGTATTAGTCATGAATGGTAATGCAGGGGACAGCTAGCTTAAAGGCTGCACAATCACTACTATGAGGCAGTATTATATAGTTCTCACAAAACATAATATTTACTCATCCCCTACGATATGTAACCTCAGAGTTATAAAACATTAGTAGTGGAAGTATAGAATGTGTTAGGTGGGGGGAGTTGCTCTTTGCAAAAGTTCAAAAAGTTCTTTCATTTATCTAGTTTTAACAAAATGGTATCTGCCTTTTATTAGTGTATGCCATATATGTCATACTGTGTTGTTCAGTCATCTGAGTATTTTATCTTTCTATGTACCTACTCGTGTTTTGTCATTTTTTAAGTCTTCAGCATTTCAGGAATTCATGATTCTGTATTGTAAATATAAATGTGTTATGATTATTCACACACACACACACACACACACACACACACACACACACACATGTTTGTGTGTGTGTGTGTGTGTGTGTGTGTGTGTGTGTGTGTGTGTGTGTGTGCAGGACAAAAGATCATGTTTAAGTACTTTCATTGCTCTTGTATGGCCGCAATAGCTCATAAAGTACAGTTTGAACACATGCCTACTCTGAAGCTGCTCAATTTATGATTAGCTACGACAAAAGCAATTGCAGGGAGGAAACCTCATCTGATCAAAAATGAAAATTATGTACTGACCAGAATGATACATCCTTTCATTCATGTCCATCCAATTTAACATGTAGGTCCTTGAGCTGGTTTTCAGATCTGATTTGGCAGCATCAGTACTCCAGCCTCGGACCCCTTCAAGATTTCTTCTCCCCACAATACATCCCTTCCTTAGTTTCCTCAGATCTACATCAATGCCTTAAGACCTCTGTATGGATAACCTCGGCTGAAGAGAAACCAAATTAGTTAGAACCAATGGGTCCTTTAGGTTTTACAAAATAGGGAAGCGAGAAGGGGGGAGGGTTGTCATAGAGGATGAACATACATGAGAGGATCTATCATCATGGTAAGTACATAACTTTCATATTCTATTCATTCAGTTCATCTGATCTGACATGTGGGTTGGAATCCCAAGCTACGATGCATCCTGGGTGGCCTCATGACAAGAGACCCTTCACGATAGAAACATCAAAGGATGCTCTTGCCCAGGGTAGCACTCCAGTTTATAATGCTTGATGAAGGTATGCATGGAAGACTACATAGCTTCCCCACAAATATCGTCCACTGAAGAGGCCCTAAAGAAGGTAGTAGAAGTTGCAACAGCTCTCATAGAGTGAACCCTTGGTTTGGTAGGAAGAGTCATACTGTGAGAGGTATAAATGAAGGAAATGCAGCCTGATAACCATCTTGAAAGTGAAAACTTAGAAACCTTCTTGCCGAATTTGTTAGAAGCAAAGAGATAAACAGTTGTATATCTTTCCTGACTGGTTCAGAGTACATCCAAGACAGTTAATATTTACTCTCCCTTGTTTATATAATTTCTGAAGAAAAATGGCAAAAGAACAGGCTATGAAATATTTGTTTCAGGAGCCACCTTGGGAAGGAAGGATGAGATTGTTCCCTGAGATACCTTGTCTATGTATAATTCATATATATATATATATATATATATATATATATATGGATTCCTATTACAAGAATGTAAGTTCATACTTCGAACTTGTAATAGGAAGCCTCACTTCTGCGAAAGTTCACTTTAACAAAAGTGAACTTTTGCATAAGTGCACTTCACCGAAAACACTGCAGCACAGTGGAGGACATAAAAACAAGCTATGTCCTCCACTCTGGTGTGAATAGTCATGGACCTTAGGGTTGGGGCACGGGTTGGGGTAAGGGGATGGTTAGTAAAGCCATCCCTTGCCTAACCCATGCCCTAACCCTAAGGTTCGTGACTATAGCACCATAGTGGAGACATTGCTATGTCCTTCACTGTGCTGCAGTCATCATGAACCTTAGGGTTGGGTTACACGGGTCATGGTAAGGGGATAGCCCATAGGGCTATCCCCTTACCATGACCCGTGCCCTAACCCTAAGGTCCATGAGTACTGCACAGAAGTTCAGTACACCACCCGTTCATTGTACTGAACTTCGCGTAAGTGCACTTTCGACTAAGTGCACTTTCGCTGCAGTGAGCATTCCATGCACTATTTTGAATTAGTGAAAATTTGATCTAGTGTACGGAACCCATATATATATGTAGCATTTTTAGAAATAAGTAGTATAAATATATAACATTTATTTGTATTTAACCAGAAATATGTTTTATCTCTTTGTATATAAACATGTTTTTATTGAATTAAGTATGTATATATTTTTTAATGTGTATAGTTTTCACTGTTTTTTTCAACAGTTTTTACATATTTATAGGCATATATATAAATTTAACAGTTTCACATCCACCTCAGGTTTATATATAAATCATATTTATTGTATTTTTGTATTTTTATAATAATTATTTTAAACTAAACTAATATTGATTCAGAGTATATTAAAAGCCCAGGCACATATGCACTTTAGAATGTGACTCAAATAATAGTTTTTGTGCTATTTTGAAACCAAATTATTTTGTTGGGTATACAATTCATTTATTTAAAAGATGAGATTGTTTAAATTGTGCAAATGTTATTCAATTCCCAGGTTTAATTAGTTATTCACTTATCAATTAACTTTTAAAAATTTTGTATAAATATCAGAGGCACCTTACATTTAGTATTCTGATGAAGTCTGCATTAGGCAGGCTAATTCTGTCTGTTTTATTCTTGTGATTAAAGAAACTGTGGTCTGTTTACATTACTACACTTTTTATATAGGGAAAACAGAGAGGACCCTTAATTTATGAGCATATATATGCTATTTAACAATTGGCTAAAGTATTGGTGTCATTCAAAGGGGATCCAGTGTCTGTCAGCCTGGGATGACATGCTTGACAAGCCACGTTGCTTCACTAGGGATGGCTTGCACCTGTCACCACTGGGTTTTCGAATACTGGCAAAGGCTCTTGCCTCCCCCATAGAGCCTTTTTTAGGCAAGGCTCAAAAGACAAACCCACCTCCATAGACAACACAAAGAAAAAAAACCTAAGGGTAATGCTGCTCAATGCCAGAAGGCTAAACCTCAAGATGCACTCTCCTCAGTATGGAGAATATCGATATCTGTGCAGTAACAGAAACCTGGTTCAAGGCTTCTGAGAGCACCCCAGCACTAACAGATTATACTTCATACCATGCTGCTCCAAAACTCGGACCGAACCACAAGGAGGGGAGTATTCATATTTATCAAAGATACCCACACCTCCAGGTTAGTGGCACTGCATGAAGCATCAGAGACCATCCATGTAACAGTGGGAAAAACTGCCTTTCAGTTTGTAGCTCCCAAACACAGGAACCTCACTCGGCTTTCCTGAGAACACTGGAGAATATGAAGGTCTCTCCAAACACCATTATACTGGGTGACTTCAACTACCCAAACATTGATTGGGAAAACTACTCAAGCCCAAAAAAATTTATAAACTCAAATGCTATGAAACAACTGGTCACCACTCCCACAAGAGGGAAAAACATATTGGATCTGGTCATCACCAACATGGGGTCTCTATATCAGACCATAAACTAATCTCACTAGACATCCATATTCCATCCCACCCTAGCTATGAAACCACGGTGAAGAACTTCTATATATATATATATATTAGTGCATGGAGTTCAAGCCTCCTGCTGGCAGAAGTGATGGTTAGCAAAATGATAATCTTCCAAGAAAGAAATTTTAACTAAACAAAAGAAGATGGTTCAAATGGGGGGTTTTGTGAGACCTTCCAAGGTGAAATTCAGATCCCAATGGGGTAACCACATTACTCATGGGGGGGGGGGCTCTTAGTAAGAAGTTGCCTTAAGAAAAGTAGCCACCAAAGGTAGCAGAATAAAGATAAAAAAACAAGGAAATTGCTCAAAAGCTTTAATCAACACCAGGCACAGCACAAATCTATGCACATAGTGCTTTCATCCCTTCAAACTTTAAAATGGGACTTCATCAGAGTGTATTTGAAAAAAACTTTAGAGAGCATGTGTAAAGCTAGTGAGTTATCCTGAAAGACAATATGGAAACTAGACATGGCAGCCAACTGAACTTTAATTGTGGAAAAACTAGATCCTGAATCAGAGGAAGGCAAGAAAATGTAGGAAGTCTGAAAATGGAGCTAGGACTGGGTCAGCAATCTGTGAGCAAGCCCAGGATACCAGTCTTTTCCATTTACCATGACAGATCCTATGGGTAGAATCTTTCTGAGAAGCCATTATGATTTTGACTACCTGCATGGAGAAGGAGTTATCATTGTTCATCACTGGACCTGGAGAAACCTAGCAGTTAGTTTCAGATTGTGTAATTCCAGGTCTGGCTTCCTGAAAGGGTATGATATCAAATCCTGAGCCTGATCCAAGAGCCTGAGTGGCTCTTTAAGATAAGGCCTTAGAAGGGGGAAATCATATCTGTCTGGGTCAGAAATGGCTATGAGAATTTTAGTTACCTTGCCCTTCAAGCAAAGGAGTAACTAGGCCATATAGAGCCCAGGGCGAGACCCTCATTTGGAGACCTTCATTTCTTTCCTACAGGGGTGGGGAAAAACTGCCTTGACAACAACTTTTCCTAAAAAACACAAGAGATGAAGAGCATGTCCAAACAAGTTCTGTTGAAAGAATAACACATTTTCATAGTTAATTATTTAAATGCCATGTGATGCGTAACCAAACACAACGCAGCTTTTGCAATTTAATATGAAAAATAAATCAGAATTCAGCACAATGCACATCTCTTTGCAGGTACAGTCCAAATGTCAACAGCAGCATAACAAATTATAGACCTGCAACACAGAAAAACATGAAGAAAAATCATGACCCAAGGGAGAAGCAGCCAAAATATACAGCTTGACCTTTCAGTACATTTTATATACATATATATACTGCACAAAAAAGTTTAGTTGTGTATTGCAACACCATTTGTACCTGAAGTTCACATCATATTGATCACTTCTTGTAACACAATGTTTTAATAGTCAGTCCCAGTTCAGGGAACACTGTATCATCCACAGATCAATGTGTGGTTAACTGTGTGCTAATAGCATGCCCCAGTAGCATAGAATTAAGGTATTAGACACTTACAGTGAGTGGGTTTACTGTTTAGCAACAAGTGTATGCTCTACTACACAATATAGGCTGTACCTCTGAGTGCCTTTTTTAGTTATAAAATGAACACCAATCAGAACATGTAAAGATAAATGCAAAGTGTAAGCAAGTAAGCAACAGAAGAAAATAAAAACTGAAAAAAAAAATAGTCCCTTGGATTAAATTGCTTCTGACATTATGGGTCATACTATTTCTTCTCCTAATACACAAGGTACAGGGTTTGATTCTAAGCTTTGGGTTGGAAAAGATGCTGAGGCTTAAAATGGCCCACAAGGGCAGATAGACTAGTAGTAACCTATGGACTTATACACAAACACACGCGTACACACACACACACACACACACACACACACACACACACACACACACACACACACACACATCAGTAAAGGAAGTACCTGAGCTAAAGTTAGCTTCATTTTAATTATACATTTTATAAAAAAACAGTTTGTTTGTGTCTTTCGACTTTTCCTGGTTAGGGGTCGCCACAGCGGAACTCCGGTCCGCTAATGATGGACAGTTGATTTTTATGTACCGGCTTGCCAGGCCTGATGAACAATCTTCAACGAAGGTATGCCCATTCACGCATGTCTCCACGCAGAAGACGCTCTAGCTGAGAATCGAACCAGACAGCCATCTTACTGTGAGGCGACAATGCTACCGCAGCACCACCACCGCGAAAAAACAGTAATAATCCTAAATATCAAATCCAACAACTATTTGTATACTGCTTTATGTATACTTGTCCTATTTTATGATACTCTTCAGCTGCTTAAATACCAAAAGAAGAAGAAAGGTTTCCAAAGCCCTATACAAATCTCTGGCTCAGACATACAGTATAATAATTTGGGCAGCAGAATTTGTTATTCTGCAAATTTGCAGTAATTCTGATTAGTTCAAGGTACTCTAATGGAGACCTCAATATGCCTATTAAGAATACAGAGTATGGTGAAGCCTAATATTTGATAGGACAAGGCCATTTTTAATTGATTTTTCTCCTTAGTTCACCTAAGCAACAAATGGACTTTCAGAGATTTAAGTAACATATGCTAAATACTTAGCCATTGCCCCTGACCATACCTGTCAATTGTCCACATTTTTGCAGAATGTTCAGAATAGAATTTTACCTCATAAAATTTGTGGTTTTCTGCCAAATCAGAATGGATTGACTCATTAATTAATGGCATATGTTTTTGTTTTACACATCAATTCCTCCAGAAAATGCACACCGATAAAAAATCCTGTTATTCTAGCTACAAAGTTTGAACTTTAGAAGAGCAATATTTAAAACATGTCCCTTTTTTGGGCCTTTAACCCCATTTGTCCAGATTTCTTGTGCTAAGAAATTGAGAGGTATGACCCCAGACACTGCTTTCATGAGACAGAGACATATGTTACTTTTTTCAATGGCAAAAAAGAAACTAGTAATATAAATTTGGAGGCTGATGGTGTCTCAGCCCCAAATTGATGCTGCAGGGGAACCTGCCCTCCCTGATCAACAAGGGGATTAATTTTCCATGTGACACAGTGGAAGGACTTACTATATTCTTGTTTCAATATCAAGGATAATATACTTTAAAATTATTTTTGGCTTTGCTGCATTGCTGCCAATAGGCTTCATTGTTTGCTTTTTTCTTCTAAATGTCCTGGATCTTTTCAGTACTTTGTCCATGTATGCACAAGCACTTCAATGACACAAACATTTCCCACAACGATCCCATCAGTAGTATATCCATGTATGCACAAGCACTTCAATGACACCACAACTAAACACTTTCACAAAAAATTCCTTCAGTAGTTTGTCCATGTCTGCACAAGGAATTAGCTAACTCCAAAATGACAAATTTTCCCAAAGGACCCCCTTCAGTAGTATATTCTAATATGCAGAAGTACTTGACTAACTACAAAATGAAACATTTCTCCAAATGACCCCTTCAGTACTATGTCCAAGTATGCACAAGCATCAAGCAGAAGCATTTCTCCAATCAACTCCTTCAGTAGTCTGTCTATCCATGTATGCACAAGCCCTCAAATGACGTAAAAATGAAACATTTCCCTGAGTGACCTGTCAGTATTCCATCCAAGTATGTATGCACAAGGACCAAAATGAAACATTTCCCCAAGTGCCCCCTTCAGTAGTCTGTCCATGTCTGTACAAGTACATCACTGACATCAAAATGGAAAGATTTCCCCCATTGCCCTTCTGTAGTCTGTCCATCTATGTATGTACAAGCACCAAAATGAAACATTTCCCCAAGTGACCCCTTAAGTAGCCTGTCCAAGTATGCACAAGCAACAAACTGAAAGATTTTCCCAAGGGACCCCTTCAGTAGTCTGTCCAAGTATGCACATGCACCAAAATGAAACATTTCCCCCACTAACCCCTTCAGTAGTCTGCTATGCATGTAGAAGCACTCAACTGACATCAAATGAAACATATTTCCCCCAAGTATTGATCCCTTCAGTAGTCTGTCCAAATATGTATGCACAAGCACTCACATTACATAAAAATGAAATATATTTCCCCTAAGTAATGACCACTTCAGTAGTTTTTCTAAGTATATATCCATAGGCATGAAAATGAAACAGATTTCTCCCAAGTAACAACCTCTTCAGTAGTCTGTCCAAGTATGTACACTCGGGTACCAAAATGAAACACATTTCCCCAAGTAACGACCCTTTCAGTAGTATAGCCTTGTATGCACTCATACTTCAGTGACTCCAAAATTACACATTTCCCTCAATGACACCTTCAGTAGTTTGTTCATAACCATAAGTATCTCACTGACTCAAAAATGAAACATTTCCCCAGTGGCCCCTTCAGTGGTATATCCAAGTATGTACAAGCACTAAACTTAGACATTTCCAAAACCACAAACACTTTCAGCAGCATGTCCTAGTATGCCAAAGGACCAAAATTAAACATTCCCCTAACAACCCCTTCAGCAATCTGTCCAAGTATGCCCAAGCATCAAAATTAAATATTTTCCTCAATGATCCCTTCAGTAATTTGCCCATGTATCCACAACAAGCATACTAGTAAGTAACCCTACTTACCTTAGAGACTCATCATTTTTTTCTGCTCCCTCAGTCTTTCTTCCCTCACACCAAAGGCACCCACAGTGAGGGATTCTGATACCCAAAACAGGATATCTATCAACTTGCAGTGGGTTCCAAAGATTAAAGTAAAGAGATTGCCTTTATTGCACTGCAACACCCCCACCTCTACCTGCTCAGCCACAGGTCTTTGGGGCTATGCCCAAGCAAGATGATGTAAGTGGAGGTGGGAAGCTTGCAGGAACATCTTGGATATACACATTGCAGTTAGCTTAAAGGGAAAAAAAGATATATATATATATATATATATATATATATATATATATATATATATATATATATATATATATATTAATTTTACATCAGTGAATTGCACCATCGACAAGACAGAGTCTGGGGAAAATTCTCCTTTCACCCTGTCTTAGCTATGCTGCTGCCATCATGTCAGTGGCACGCAGGTAGCACACCCACCTTTGATGTAGAAGGCTGAAGATTCTAGTCCTACTCCAGGTAGGTTGACTGCTGATAATGTAGTGCAGCATGGTGTAGGTGCTGCACTCCTGAGTGTGTTGTCCTTTCAATGAGATGTTAAACCATGGTCCCATCTGCTCGAGTTATTGTTAGCTTAGTTGGATGTAAAAAATTCCATGGTACCTATTGTAAAGAGCAGGGGAATTCTCTGACACCCTGGCCAAATTTTCCCTAGTAGTATGAATGCCATCTTAAGTCTTTCCTGATAAGAGGCTACTGCCTATTGGGACTAACCTTGTTAACACAGGATAAATAAATAAGTAAATTGCTTTCTGAAGTTATCAGGGTGAGTAAGCATATAGCAGCCCAGGGTGCCATTGCTGTGAAAAAGCATCTCTTGATGACTGTCCCAGAGGAGGAAATCAAAGTAACATAGTTACTGCATTTGGTACCATAAAGGGGAAAAAATGGATCACAGAAAGGTTAGACCAGTGATTGAATATCTGTCTGGTTACTGCTGGACTGAGGGACAACTTCTGAGGGATGATAAGATCTCTGCTGAGCCTGTCCACAAGGCAACTGAGTAATCCTGGGATGTGTGTTGCTATACAAAGTGGTGCAAAGCTATCATGCATTGCCAAACCCTCACTGCTTTCTGTCCTAAAAGGTAAATCTGGTTCCTCCTTGTTCATTGATGTCATACTTCTCAACCTCTTAGAGCTTGAAATCCGGACAAAGCCACAAATAATGAGGGGGCAACGTCTCAAAAATAGGGACACTTTTTAAACATTGCTCTTACAAACTCAGAAAGTAGATAGAATAACAGATTTTGCATTAGCATGAATTTTCTGAAGGATAGTATGAAGCTCAAATGTGTGGCATTATTTTCTGACTTCAGTCCTCACTGACTTGCCAGAAAAACACAACTTTTTGAGAAACAGACCAAAAACATGAGGCAAAAATCTGGAAATTCTGCAAAGAGCTGGACAGTTGAGTGGTAAAGTTAATGGACCAAACTACTGTCTTTTTGTCCATTTGGAATGATATAGTAACCTGGGGAAAGCAGTCCTGAAGTTCCTGTAACATTAGGCTGCCATCTAAACTACTGTCAAGTTATCCGTTTGGGTAGATATCACACCCTGGGGGAAGATAGTCCTGATGCTTCTGCAACATTAGACTGTCATCAACAACACACAATTTATGTGAATATTAGCATTATTGTCTGTTGCATCCATGGTTCCTATTGCTACTAAAGGAGAGGAAAGAAAAGTTTGCCTGAGTGCACCATTGCAGACTGTAACCACCACTTCAAGTGCTTTCTAAATTAATCTGTTATAATAATCATCTTGGTGAGAGGATGAATGTTCTGTGACCACTGCACTTGAAAAAGCCATTGCAAGATCCTCATGTGGAAAAAGCAAAATGTACCATTAGGATCAATGATGCCATCAGGCCTAAGACTCTCAGAAAAGAGGCTACAGATGGAGTGGCATTGTGAAACAGGGAATGTACTGCTGAGTGCAAGATCTGAAGTCTGTCTGGTATAAATGAGACTATTGATAGAGTGGTGTCAATGATGCAACCTATAAAGGCGAGCTTCTGAGCTGATTGAAGGTTGGACTTCAGTAGGTTCACTAAAATTTACAGTTATTGACTAAGTTTGAAAAGGTAGTCCCTGGTTTTCAGAAGAGACTACATTAAGGGAGACAATCAAGAGGCAGTCATTTAGTACAGTAAATATTGTATTCCAAAAATCGTAGATGAACTGCTACAACAGCTATACATTTGTTGAACACCCTGCTGGCTGTGGTGACGTCTAATGGTAAGACTCTAAACTAATAATTTCTGGTTCCTATACAGACATTTAGGAATCTCGTTGACTCTTTTGGATTCTTAATGTGAAGGTAAGTATTTTAGAGATGCAGGGAGTACATCCATTCATTCAACCTGAGACAGGATGCACTGTGACGATTCTGAATCAGTTCTTAACTACATACTTATTTAGGAGGCTGAGGTGCAGAATGGGTCTGAGGAATTGAGTTTTTTTAATCAAAAAGAACTTGTAACAAAATCCTGACTCTTTGGTCTGGTGGGACATCCTGGATGACTTTTGGTGAGAAGAGAAGCTATCTCTTTTTCTAAGGCTTTTTCGGGACTGTGTGAGACGTCTGGGAGAGGTTGCCTGTGCTGGGGATGAGTTATGAAAAATGGAATGAAACCGTTTCTGGATATTATCTCTCTTGCCAATTTGTCTTGTGTGATGGCCTACCACACTACTGGGTAGAGGGACAGATGACCACTGGCTACCTCCAGGGTGGAGCAGTTGGGCAGACCTTTACTGATTCTATAGCATTCTGTCTGAAAAGGGCTCACAACATCCTTAGTTTTGCAGATCTCCTTAGCCTCTGGGTCTGTATCCATTGAAGGGTTCACCACTGCCATGACCAACCCGGTCAAAAGGTGAGTAAAACTGTTATGTATAGACTTCTGAAACAAGAGTGAATGAGGTCCTTTATGGTTCCTGTTGAATGATCTCAATGGAATGTTAAACTTCACTTTGATGTCAGAAAGAGTTTTTCCTTCTTGCTCACACTTCTGTATTTTCTCTATCAAAGATGGGCCAGACACAAAATACCCATCAAGTGGGGTGTCTGTGAATGACACCTTGAAACTGTCCATGAACTCACATAGGTGCAACCATGCATGGAGTCTTATGACTGTGGCAGTTCAGTCTGCCCTAGTCACACCATCCATTGCATTATGCATTAGTCACATGAAGTTGTTTGTGATCCTAGATATGTTAGTCATGGAAGCTTCAAGATGCTTTTTGGACACAGTGAGAAGATAGGACCTGTTTGGACAGTTCTCTCTGAAACATATTCATGTATGTGGAGTAGTCTAGGTTTTTCAATGCAAAACTGCCTGAAACCTGCTTCCCTTGTCTATCCATTACCCTTGACTCCTTATTTATAGGATGGATAGAAGTACAGTCTTCAGATAACTCTCTTTTTGTGGATGCTGCCTCAGTGATGGGACAAACTACAGGATAATTTGCCCAGTGTGTTGCTTGTTTTAGGTGTGCATAGAATCTTGTCTGGTTTGTGTTGGGCTCCTGCTAACACTTCCTAACTGCTAAGTCAAATAACTTATCTGCTGGATGGACCACTCAGGGTATAGATGGTGCAGACCTATAAGCCTCAAATGATACAGTCTCATCATGAGGGGGATCAAGCTCCCCTCTGGCGCATTAGATCTAATATCTGGCTGGAAGAGGTATCCTTTGTAGAGGACTGTGGAGAGCCCTCAAGATCCTCTGAGTCATTATCTGAGGTGGAGGACTCTGATGGGGAGTTTAAGTGTTTCCTCTTGCATGTCCTCTTTTTGGGTACATCATGGGAGGTGTCACCTGACTCATCAGTGAACTGAAGTTGCTTTGGTTTAAAGCTCATTGGAAGACTCTGGCCAAGGGATGTCTGATCAGAGGAAGACGAGAGAGAGAGAGAGAGAGAGAGAGTAGAATCATGGAGTGGAACCCCACATGTTAGAACCTGTTGATCCATTGTCTTAGGAGAGGCTATTATCCTTCCCAACACCTGAAAGGTCAATGCAAATTCCATCAGATTTGAGAATATGGCCACAGCCACAGACACCTGATCTTTTCCTCCCTTCTGAGAAGTGGTTGCTGCTGCTGGACTGGCCCTGAAGCTGTGAAAGTGGAAGGCCCTGATGAGGGAATTGGAATTGAGGTCTCACATGCTGATGACTCTGACACTACCAAAGGAGCTAAACTCAATGGCCCTGACAACAGAATAGAAGTCATTATACTAACCCCTTGTCCCCAAGATTGTATTGGCTCTGACAACACTGGAAGTGAATTTGAGATCCCCAGAGCTGAAGTTACAGGACAAATCTGCACTGAGGCCACAAGATTCAGGTGGAATGGTATTTCCAAAGGAATTGGAGCCAAATGTCTGATCAGTGAATAAAATAGAATCATTACATCTGTCAGGAACTGGTCAAATGCACTCATGGGCACTTACAGACACACACAAACACAGACGTGCACACACACACACACACACACACACACACACACACACACACACACACACACACACATTTTTCTGATAGATTTGTCGCATACCTACAAACACACTCTTCTCACATTCACACCCACAAGCATTAGTCATCTGATCTAACACACACATACACACACACACCCACACACACACAGTCAATGGAAGATATTCCATTCAAACATACACTTCCATCAGTCAGTCTCACACACTCACACACACAGATTCACAGATCTAATGTTTAACAACAGACAGTCTTACGCCAAGTGATCTCACAATTACACACCACAGAGGAAGTCTGATTATTTCCATTTCTACAAAGGAATGGATAAATGGAATGAATGTAGTCCACAGATATAAGGCATAAGAAGCAAACCATAATGTATATTTGTAGTCTTTATAGAAGTCAGTATAAGCCTGTATGGATGTTTGTGTTTGTATTTATATATATCTATATATCCATATATATGCATATCTATATCTATCTATCTATGTTAAAATCAAATGCACACCACACACAGACAGGATGTCAGATACAAACTACAATGTATAGTTATAGATACCCTTAATTCATGTGCTAATACAAGTCTGGAATGCTAAACAAAATATTTTTTTTATGTGAATCAGACATGCTAAATTACATTTTACTGCTAGTAGTTCATTTAAACATATACAGCAATAAACACCTTTGAGCCCAGCTTGGCAGCAGTCCTGTAGGAATAACACCAGTCCACTGTTGTGACAACATGGTTTAATGTAAAAGCATAAAAAATCACAATACAGTCAAGCGCTTTCATCCGGTAACCCTGGACTTCATCAGAACTAATTAACAACTTAGAATCCATGTTCAAATACCCCATGGCTAGCCTGGGGGTATCCAAAACAACTGGTTGACAGTATGTTTAAACTGGTGATGGAAAACTGGGGAGAAAGGTACAAATCCTTACTGGGGAACAAAACTGAAACAAAAGAGAAAGGGCCCCTAGCAGGAGTTTATGAAATTTCAATGGTATTGACAAACGGATTTTTAAGTAATCAAGTGAAAAGTGTTATGAACAAAAATTGGATTATTTTTAAGATAAATAGTAATTTGGAACTAGTAATGGATAATACACCAAGCTTTGTATAGCAAACTAATGGAAATCTATAATTTCTAATTGAACACCCAGTAACCCCAAGAAGTATTAGTGAAAGGGGTACAAGTAGATATGGATGTTGCAATATTTGTAAATATATATTAAAGGATTCAGTTTTAAGTATAGGGAAACAACCTATAATAATAAGATAATTAGCAGGCAATTGTGGATCTAGGGGCATTGTTTACATTGCTATATGTAATAGTTTTTATATAGGGAAAACAGAGAGGACCCTACGGAAAATAATTTATGAGCATATATATGCTATTTAACAATTGGCTAAAGTATTGGTGTCATTCAAAGGGGATCCAGTGTCTGTCAGCCTGGGATGACATGCTTGACAAGCCATGTTGCTTCACTAGGGATGGCTTGCACCTGTCACCACTGGGTTTTCGAATACTGGCAAAGGCTCTTGCCTCCCCCATAGAGCCTTTTTTAGGCAAGGCTCAAAGGACAAACCCACCTCCATAGACAACACAAAGAAAAAAAACCTAAGGGTAATGCTGCTCAATGCCAGAAGGCTAAACCTCAAGATGCATGCACTCGAGACTCTCCTCAGTATGGAGAATATCGATATCTGTGCAGTAACAGAAACCTGGTTCAAGGCTTCTGAGAGCACCCCAGCACTAACAGATTATACTTCATACCATGCTTTTCGGCTCCAAAACTCGGACCGAACCACAAAAGGAGGGGGAGTATTCATATTTATCAAAGATACCCACACCTCCAGGTTAGTGGCACTGCATGAAGCATCAGAGACCATCCATGTGCAACTAACAGTGGGAAAAACTGCCTTTCAGTTTGTAGCCTGCTACAGACCACCCTCCCAAACACAGGAACCTCACTCGGCTTTCCTGAGAACACTGGAGAATATGAAGGTCTCTCCAAACACCATTATACTGGGTGACTTCAACTACCCAAACATTGATTGGGAAAACTACTCAAGCCCAAAAACCCTCGCCCAACAGTTCCTAGAATTTATAAACTCAAATGCTATGGAACAACTGGTCTCCACTCCCACAAGAGGGAAAAACATATTGGATCTGGTCATCACCAACATGGGGTCTCTATGTTCCACACCAGAGGTATACCCCTTATTGGTAAGATCAGACCATAAACTAATCTCACTGGACATCCATATTCCATCCCCACCCCTAGCCAAGGAAACCATGGTGAAGAACTTCTCAAAATCAAAATTCACACTTCTCAAAACTGAGTTGGAATCCTTCTGTCAAAGGAAAAACAACTTCAAAAAGATCAACACATGGCAGGTTCAGGTTAAGGCACTTTAATCTTGCAGCAAGGAGACAAAAACGTGCTAATACAGAGTTTGTCTAACTAGAATCAGGAAGTGAAGCTATTCTTATACATTTCTTACAAGACATTGCCTACTAAGCTGACGTAATAAATCACAAGTTCTTTCAATATTATTTCATAGCAGCTGTTTGTCCATGATTTTCTGCTGGCATATCAAGTTTACAAAAAAACTTCCTAAGAAAAACAATGTGGCCTTGATGACCACCGGTCAGATACAACTTCTCACTATGCAATGTTACCATTCAAGGTACTATGGCTAATTCAAGCACAAAGCAAGTACAGATTATAGTTAATTTCTTCAAGCAGTCTTTGTTCAACTGTATCTATCTTTTCTGCAGCTGTGCATGTTCTCATAACACGAACAGAGCTGATTGTTCAAGTTCAATAACATTATAGAAAATAGTATTGTTCTATTCATTATTTTCCTGACCTAGCAGATAATCACCTGCTTCTCAGTAAATTTCCAAAAGGCATAAACATGAATTTTGCTGTGTTATAAAATACTAGGTCAGAGAGCATCTTGCAGTTTCAGAAAGCATATTGCAGTTTGAAAAGCATCTGTAGTTTCATACAAAATTAAACTGTACATAAAATAGAATGAAATGTGTTAACCCTTTTAGCTTCTAATAAGCACTAAACATATATATTAATACATATTTTTCTGACATTTCCCCCTGTTAATACTTTTTATTCTATTTTCAAAAGCATAAATATTTGCTTCTTCTCCTAACCTCTTTCTGTTCAGGATTTGCAGTTAAGAGAGTCATTCAGTTTAGACTTATGAAAGTGTTTCATTTTCAACAGTTCTTCAATTTCAGTACTTTGATACAAAGTCTCAGAAACTGACATGTCTATAAAATCTTTGATTAATCTTTTCATGCAGGGAATACAACAAACACATACTCCTAATAGGAGTAATCCCACACAAATGGCAATCAGGATGTTTATTAGGATGCTACCCCACTCCCCAAACAAATTCTAGAAAAAATCTGTCAGTGGGTTTGGGCCTGGTTTGGTCATGGCCGACACTTGCTGAATCACCTCAAGATGGTCGTTTATCTCATGCTGGTTGCCAGGAATATACGAACAGCACCCCTCTTTTATTAAAGCACACGTACCACCTTTCGCCGCTAGGGTGAAGTTGAGAGCCATGCAGTTTTGAAGCACCACAGTTCTCATAGCATTCAGTTCATCAGTTACTAATTCGAGAGCAGAAAAAGTTGCATTGGTCATTACTTCGAGAAGTTTGGACAGTTTTCTCAGCTCCCAAATCGATTTCACTGCGCCATATGAAGGGGCTATACCTGCCCACGATATAATAGCATCACTCAAGTCCATGTGTGTCAATTTATCTTTGTTTTTCACAGAGTTATGGTTTCTCCAGCTTGCTTCAATTCATCCCATTGGATTCTCAGGTCTCTTGATTGGATTTCCAGGTTTCTTGGTGACCTCTCTGACATTTCGAATTCTTCCCTGAGGCAAAACTGCAGTGTGTTGTATGGCCGGAACCAGGTAACCCAAAAAACAACTGCCGGACCAATTCTCAGGTAACCATTTGTATGCCTTTTTCCCACACACAAAATAACAATTCTTTACTTTAGTATTAATATATACTTGCCCTACATGAAACATTTTCTTATCAATGATAGATAATTGATTAAAAAGAACAGGATTATGTTGTACTTCATCAACCGTTTTGTGCATTGATTCTAAATATAAGTCATAGTTTGTATCAGAAATATAACCTGCATTATTAGCTTTGGTATAACATTTGTAAGGAACAGTCACATTACAATTGCTCCAACCCACCTGAACAGTATCATTTTTGTAAAAACATACAATTCCCTTTTGTGTAACAGGCAGGTACAATGCTATTTTGTCTTGTGATTTCACAGTTAGTATCAAAAGTCAAATTTTCCCAGGTCTCATTGACCCCTAGGGGGACAGCAGTCATTAACAATCCCCCGTATGCTGTTGGTATAGCTGTGCAAATCCAGCAATTCGAAACATTAAAAGTTTCAGCATACACATATTTAATTGCTTGGTAAGTGTTAAAGTTCAGATGCCAGTCTATGAGTAATGCATCTCGTTTATTCAGTTCAGCTCGTGTGGCTGGAAAAAGGAAAGGCCACAACAAAAAGATCAATGTTATCAGTATGGTTAACAGAATGATCATGCAATACTTCTGAGGTTGTTCTGTATTTCTATTTGCTCCGTATCTGGTCATTTTGTTCTTGTGTAACAGTAACAAGTTTTTTGTCCAATTCAAAGTTTTTATCCAATTTACAGTGTGTCAGATGTATCCAGGATGCTCGCTCTGTGATCTTGACTGCAGTGGGTGTTGACATTAGCACTTGGTATGGCCCTTCCCACTTCGGTGATGTCCAATTCTTTCTCTTGATGACTTTCACTCAGACCCACGTGCCTGGGACTACTGCTGCTTCCGATGGTCTGGTTTGTTCTTTATCTGAAACAGAATTTAACTGCAAAAGTTGTTTATTACTTAAAAGTCGTCTCATGTATTCTGTGAGTGAACTGTCGGCCTCCTGGTCTGCAGGCATGAGAGGTTTCCACTGAGGTATATAGTATGCCCTCCCAAATAATTTTTCAAAAGAAGTTAACCCCTTTGCATTTGGAACAGTTCTCATGCTCAACAATGCCAGAGGCAGGCAGTGCACCCAGTTCTTTTGTGTCTCACTAATTAATTTCCTAAGTTTATTTTTCAAAACCCCATTATGCCTCTCTACTAGTCCTGCGGATTGTGGGTGGTATGCACAATGGTTCTTTAATGAAATTCCGAAATATCGGTTCAACTGTTGTATAGTTTGATTTACAAAGTGTGTGCCATTGTCACTATAGATCTTTTCCGGTATGCCAAATCTAGGAATAATTTCTTTAACAAGGATTTTTGCAACAGTAGCTGCATCTGGATTTTTGGTCGGAAAAGCTTCCACCCATTTGGAAAACATATCTATAATGACAAGACAATACTTCTTATTTTTGCATTTGTTCAGTTCTATGAAATCCATACAGATAGTATGGAATGGGTACAGTGGTGCAGGGAAACTCCCTTGTTTAGGCTTCAACGCCCCTTGTGCATGATGCTTGTTACAAACATGGCATGCTGCACAAAAATTTTTTGTGTAGTTTGTAAATCCATATGCTGTGAACACTCAGTTCACTAACTGTACCATCCCCCCTGTTGAGACATGGCACTGCCCATGGCTCAACAAAGCTGCATATCTAAACAAATTAGACGGCAAAATCGGTTTTCCTTCTTTGGAGATGTACAGCTCTTTCTCAAGAATTGCTCCTCGTTTTATCCATTTCTGTTTTTCTACTTTCGTAGTAAGTGTCTGCATTGTTTTCAACATTTCTAAATCTAAAATCTTAGAAGGTTGTAATTCCTCACTCAAAAGAAATACTTCTGAAGCTGAAGCTGCCTGCTTTGCAGCTGTATCAGCTCTCGCATTACCTTTTGAAATCCTATCCTGTTGCTTGGTATGAGCTACACATTTACAAATAGCTACTTTCTGAGGTAACTGAATAGATTCTAACAAATCTAAAATAAACTGCGCATGATTAATCGGTTTACCAGTAGATGTTATCATTCCTCTATTCTTCCACTGTTGTGCAAAAACATGTATAGTAGAAAAAGCGTACTGGCTGTCAGTAAAAATGTTCACACATTTACCCTTTGCCAAGGTACATGCCCTTGTCAAGGCAATCAATTCTGCTGCTTGTGCAGATAAGTTGTCTGGTAAAGACTTTGCTTCTAAAATCTCAGTATCAGAAACTACTGCATACCCCATTAGGTTCTGCCCTGTAGGACCTCTTCTGCATGAGCCGTCCACATAATATGGCACCTCGGCATCATCCAAGGGAACATCCGTTAGATCTTTTCTAGGCAGTGTCTTTTGCTCAATCTCTTGCAGTCAGCTGTGTGGTGTGCCATCCGCAGGGGTCGGGAGCAAGGTAGACGGATTTAAAGTTGTACATCGTTCAATTGTCATATGAGGTTGGCTCAAGAGTATAGTCATACAGGAAAGATGTCTAGCAGGAGAAAGATATGCTACTTTTTCTTGCAGTAAAATAATCGTGACTGCATGAGGCACTCTCAATGTGAGAGGGTGAAACAACACTACTGAGGCCGAAGCCTGTACTGCCATTGCAGCTGCGACTACTGCTTGTACACAGTGGGGCAGGGATCATGCCACTGGGTCCAGCTGTGATGAATAGTAAGCTATGGGTGTTGCTTGTCCCCATGTTGCTGTGTTAACACTGATGTCATATAACCTTGCTTACAATCTACAGTTTGGAAAAAACGTTTATGATAGTTTGGTAATCCTAAAACTAATGAGGATGCTATCAATTGTTTCAGTTTGCAGAAAGCTGATTCTGCTTCTGGTGTCCATTGTAATAAATCTTGTGCTGCCATAGGCTTCTTGTATATCAAGTTGGTGAGTGGAGCAGACTCCAAGGCATAGTTTGGAATCCAACTCCGACAGAAATTAGTCGTACCCAGGAAGGACATAATTTCCTTCTTGGTAGTTGGTTTGGGTGCTTGTAAAATTGCTATTTTCCTATCTCCATCTAATGTTCTGCCTTCTTTGGATATTACATATCCCAGGTATTTAACCTGCTTTCTCCAAAGCTGCAACTTGTTTTTGTTTACTTTATGTCCTTGAGTGGCTAAAAATTGTAGTAATGCTATGGTATCTTCTCTGCATTCTTGCTGGGTGGGGGCTGCCAGCAGGATGTTGTCTACATAAAGTAAAATCTGACTGCCTCTCGGTGGGCTAAATCCCGCCAAGTTGCTTGCCATCTCTTGTGCGAATATTGTTGGACTTTCACAATACCCCTGTGGTAGTCGCGTGTATGTATACCTTTTCCCCTGAAATGTGAATGCAAACCAATGTTGGCTGTCAGGGTGTATCGGTATCGAAAAGAACGCATTGCTAATATCTACCACAGAAAAATACTTCTGTTGAGGCTTCAAATCATTCAATAGGGTGTGTGGATCTGGCACCGTAGGTGCTCTAGGTATTACTGCATCATTTACAGCTTGTAAATCTTGGACCATACGCCATTCTCCGTTTACTTTCCTGACAGGAAATAAGGGTGTGTTACATGGTGAATCGGGAGATTCTGCCAGTACTCCTTCCTTAAGTAAAGCTGCTATTATAGGTTTGATTCCTACTTCTGCATCTTTCCTTAAGGGATACTGTCTCTTTTGTGGTCTAAATGCTGATTTTAGTGTAATAGCAACTGGTCCTGCTGTACGAATTAGTTCTATATCTGACTTCCCTGTTGACCAGAGAGTTTCTGGTATGCTCCATAAGGGATTTTCTTCCTCTTCTAGTAAGTGTGCTAATCAGCTGTCCTCGCTAGACTGCAAGTGTACAGCTGGGTGTGTCTGTGTTATCCAATTTAACTTCTGCTTCTGTACTCCCTGTTCTGACAATTCTAACTCCGTCTGTTTTTCCCACTTTGTGACTTTTTCTCCTAGGTCTGCCCATTTCACATTCTTGTCCTTAGTTAAACTAACATGTGGTAATCGATTAGATTTATAGAGTGCAAAGAATTCCTGGGGCAATGACCAGCTAACTACACTGTTTCCTTCTGTGTCCCAGTACAGATTATGTAATACAGGGTTGGGAGAGTGGCCTAATGGTTAAGGTGTTTGCCTTACAAGCACAAGTGCAGGGTTTGAGTCTCATTAGGGATAATTGACTAAGCTTAAAATGGCTCGCAAGGGCAGTTAGATTAGTACTAATCTATGAACCTATGAACTAATCTGTTTGCATGGTTTTTAAACAGTTCTTGCTCATATTCCTTATCAGGTCCTGGTCTGCTACAATAATACAGAGTACAGTGCAACAAATGCTGTTTATCAGTGTCAAGGGAGGGGGCTTACTGATGGCTACATTCATCAGTTCTTTGGTTACTGCCCCTGGACCAGTCGTGACCAAGTCCTGGCTGTACCAATAAAATGTTTCGCCCTCCGGTCGCACCACAAAAGTATCCATTTGTCGCTGTGCTTCCATACCCTGTATAGTCGGAACTACTGCTATGCCAAATATCTGCATAAGATCTCTGCCCAAAAGGTTTACTGGGCATTTTGCAGAAACAACAATTTTGCTTTTCTGGGTCATCCCTGAAACAGGGTCAGTTATTGCTATGTTATGGGAGAGTGGCTCCCGATACAGCTGCCCATTAGCTGCTTTCACTAATATGTAATCAAATGATTCTGAATTTTCTGGTAGTTTAGAAGGATGTATCAGGGTCCGTGAAGCCCCTGAGTCACACAGGAATTTAACTTCCCTCCCCTCTACCAGAAGTGTAACTTCCAGTTTCGTGTCTGCTAAATAGAGCTCTAGGCTCAATAATGCTAAGTCTAAAATTTCACTTCCTTCACTATCTGTGATTTCTTGCACTTCCTCTATTTCTTCTATCACATTCTCTACTCCCTCTATCACATTTGCATTTGTCTTTTCTTGGTTACTCCCTTCTAGTGATTCTTGACTATCATATAGTCAGTCCTCACCCTCCTTATCTTCCATGGCTACCTTCTTGTTTTGCTTGCAATCCCTTGCTAAATGTCCCTTTTTTCCGCACTTAAAACATTCACCCATTTTCTTTCTCTCTTCAAACTCCTCTGATCGCTTATCAGATTGTTTGTTTCCCTGGGCATTTTTCTTGCCCTTTTTCCCGGACTGTACTACATAAACTTCTGCTCCATCTTCTACAGAAAATACTTGGGCTTTCTTTTTCTTTTTACTGTTAAAATGTCTTTTGGCATGTCTAGCATATTCAAGTAGTGACTGTAATCTACTTGTATGATGGTCTACCATGTGCTTTGTAATAAAGGTGCTTATAGGCAAAATACTGCCTTTCAAAAATGCATTCTTTAGCTGCTGCTCATACGGGGAATCATGTGTTTGGTCTTCAGGTACCTGCATTCCACAATGGTTATTAAAATATTCTAATAATCTAGCATAATATCTGTCAACAGTTTCACCTTCCTGTTGGATGCATTGATTAATGCAAGTCCAGTCTGCCCTAGGCTTCCACTTCTCAGAGATTCGGTCTGTTAGACCTTTCATTCTGTTATCTAGTTCCATGTTGCTATGTGGGAGTGGCTTGTGTTCTGCGTCACGGGGATTCCAGTTGCCACTGATCATGTGCCAATCTGGACCTACGATTTGTCTAATTACTTTTTCTACTTCTTCTCCATTTAAATGATAACTTAACCTCATGCCATGTAAGTCTTCTAAGAATTTTCTAAAATTAACGTTTGGATGGGGAATTCCCTCTGTGGCTTTCCGGATGTCTTCCAGTGTCCACGGTCTATATACTAGGAGAGTCGGGTCCTGCCCTGCCTGTCCTGCCTGAGGATTTTGTACTTCTATGAGCAGACATTTCTCTTCTTCACTCATAGCTCGTGAATTTTTGTTCATTTGATATAACTCAGTATCCCCTCTTAAGTTACGTGTTCGAGACCTAGTCTCGATGGGAACTCAGACATATGGTCTTGGCTTCGCGGTGACAGACGAGTATAGCGGAGGTGGACCAGCTTGTCCATTCGCTTCATATTCTGGTACGGGAAGCGGAGGGGGCGGAGGGGCTGATGCTATTACCAAATTATTGACTTCTTTATCTAGAAACATAGCTTTTGAATTATTACTTTTTTGTTCCCTACGGTTTGCTTCCTCAATCCACCTATGTGCCTGAGGAATGCCTAACTGTCGTTGCTTTTTTACCTGACCCTTTGCATTGGTTTTCAGCTGTTTGACAAGTTTAATAAGTGAGGATTTTTCTAATTTGCCATCAAATTCATATTTATTAACCCATTTTGTATAGTACCTAACATTGTCGGCATGCTGTAATTGCATATATTTTGCATCTTCAGTTAACGGTGGATCTTGGGAACATTTTGTGCACTTATTACTCATATTGTTCTGACTGTTAAAAATGTTACGTAACCCTTCTTATTTTCACGTGGTACCACAATTTTTCTTTTTCACAGTTTATCTAGAATAACTGTCTTACCTATTCTGTTTCCCTGATCTATGACAAGACTGCAATCTTCCTGTCCCTGACTTGTATAAAACAAATCTCCTGACAGATGATACAAATCAAGTCCCTGATCTAAAACAGAAAAAAGGTAAATCTCACCTTACCTGAGCCTCCGTGATTGATCGCCTGGTTCGATGGAAAACCGTTAACTCGTCCTCCAGTCACAGATCAGAAAAGTGGCTGGCCTCTTTTGAATGACAATTCAGTCGGAGGTCTTTCAGAGCAGAAGAACCGATGTGGTCTCTTCCCCATACGGTTTCATGCCACCTGGCCCATCTGACCTGAGGTGAAGTGAGAGTTTCTGGTCCGAAGGACCAATCTGTCAAAGGAAAAAAACTTCAAAAAGATCAACACATGGCAGGTTCAGGTTAAGGCACTTTAATCTTGCAGCAAGGAGACAAAAACGTGCTAATACAGAGTTTGTCTAACTAGAATCAGGAAGTGAAGCTATTCTTATACATTTTTTACAAGATATTGCCTACTAAGCTGACGTAATAAATCACAAGTTCTTTCAATATTATTTCATAGCAGCTGTTTGTCCATGATTTTCTGCTGGCATATCAAGTTTACAAAAAAAACTTCCTAAGAAAAACAACATGGCCTTGATGACCACCGGTCAGATACAACTTCTCACTATGCAATGTTACCATTCAAGGTACTATGGCTAATTTGAGCACAAAGCAAGTACAGATTATAGTTCATTTCTTCAAGCAGTCTTTGTTCAACTGTATCTATCTTTTCTGCAGCTGTGCATGTTCTCATAACATGAACAGAGCTGATTGTTCAAGTTCAATAACATTATAGAAAACAGTATTGTTCTATTCATTATTTTCCTGACCTAGCAGATAATCACCTGCTTCTCAGTAAATTTCCAAAAGGCATAAACATGAATTTTGCTGTGCTAGCAAATACTAGGTCAGAGAGCATCTTGCAGTTTCAGAAAGCATAT
This sequence comes from Protopterus annectens, assembly GCF_019279795.1. NCBI lineage: Eukaryota > Metazoa > Chordata > Ceratodontiformes > Protopteridae > Protopterus > Protopterus annectens. Next base: position 781,477,578 of record NC_056736.1, on the reverse strand, counting down.
TGCAGTTTGAAAAGCATCTGTAGTTTCAT